>NW_020664393.1:3812252-3903604 GCF_002925995.2 Terrapene triunguis | reverse complement strand
ATGGGGAAATTGGATTCGCTTAACATTGTCTTGCTTAAAACAGCACTTTTCAGGAACATAACTACAACATTAAGCGAGGAGTTACTGTACTCTGATTCCTACACATGGGCATGATCCTGAACTTGTCTGCAGCAAAGGGCTACCTTGCAGACAGAATCTATGCCACAAGCAGTCTGATAAACTAAGTCACTCAAATCCATAACCAACAGTCAGGTTTGTCTTTCTTTGCTAGGCCACATAGCCTCCTGCACTTACGTAACACCTTTTACCAGGCTAATTATCTATTGTCTGCAAGCCTGGGTCAGGTCGGTGTACATGCTAGATGGACACAGCATGAACACTGTGATGATAATTCCCATCAACCTCACTCCCTGGGAAGAGGGAGGAGGGTTAGGAGCTGGTACACGGAGAGAGAAGGAGAACCAGATGGGTTAGGAAGCAGTCCAGAGAAGGAGCAGTGTGGGTTGAGAGTGAAAGGACCAGAACTGCTGAGCTGAGGGTCCCTGGACTCAAACCCAGAGTAGAGGGCAGGCCCAGGTGCCCCAGCCAGCCACTGAGGGAGTAGCACCATCGGGTAGAGAGATGGAAGACTGCCTAGGGCTGCTAGGGAGAAGGAACTTTGTTACCCCACAAGGGGGGAATGCTGAGTGACCTGGCTGGAAGGCTGTCGCTAAGAGGGCACTGTAGTTCCTGGAGCAAGACAGGGCTGCAGACCAGAGTGGGAGAGACAGTGACGGTATGCAAACCATTGAAGGGGGAGTTGACCTCAAGAGCTAATCCCCAAAGTGACCAGGAGGAGGTGCCAGCCTAGCAGTGAGTGGAGCACCCCGTGACAGGGCCATTATAAGTCAAAGGCTTTGTTAATTGCCTCATCTACCCATGGAGAAGTAAATGCAGAAGGCCTTGTCCCATCAGTTTGAATGTTGGAAGAGGAAAATAAAAATAGTTGACATGAAGATTTTTTTATCTCTTTGCTGTTTGAACTCTCACAGGGCCAGTGCCAGTAAACTGAAGCCAGAGATCCCCAGGGCTCATCCCCTGGGTCCTTCCTGAAAGACACTTTGAATTGACAGATCACTACAACTCTGACACTCTTAGGATTTAGATGGTAACTTATTTGTGTGGGTCTGTTTGCTTGCTTTAACCTGTAGATAACTTTTTTTTTCTTCCTAGTTAATGAACCTTTAGATAGTTGGTTACAGGATTGGGTACAGGTGTTGTCTTTGGTCTAAGATCTAGGGTACCAATTGATCTGAGATAAGTGGCTGGTCTTTTCACTGGAAGCAACCTGAATATTTTGTGATTTTTGGTGTAAGTGACCATTTATCACTAAGTCCAGTTTGCCTGGTGGCACAATAGACTGGAGAGTCTAAGGGGACTGGCTATGACTCCATGGTAAGACTGATATAGTAATCCAGGAGTTCACATTTGTTACAGGCTTGGTGAAATCTAATTATAGAACATACCACCAGTTTGGGGTGTCTGTCCTAAGGTAGGCACTCATGGTTGTGAGCCACTTCAGACAGTGTGACATACACTACTTGTAGGATTTTCCAGTCTCAATCACAGGGTGCACATACATACCCCATGTGTGAAATACAGGTAGGAGTCACAGATCTTAACTTCCATTTGCTCTTTTCTGTTGGGCGGATTCTGCAAGCAGGGAGCCGAAGGCTACATCCCAGGAGTTCTGCCCCCCCTGCTGGACAGAGCCCCCTTCAGCATGGCCTTTGCTGGATAGTGCCTGGGCAGGGAATGTAGAAGGAGCTGCAATGAAGTTTCGGGGTCAGGAGGGGTGTGAGTCCAGCAGGGAGGCCAGTACTCATGAGTGCAGACTTATGTTCTCCTCCCAACCCTGGCCCTTCAGCATGTTCCCATTCATTTCCCCTGTGCAGGGGGAAGTGAGCGAGACAGGTGAGCTGGGTCCTAGTAACTGAGACCTTCCAATCTCTATAGGGAGCGCAAGGGTTCCTTGACTGCCACATGGTGACTACTTCCCCTCCCCTTGTGGGTTCTTGGCACCCTTTCTTCTCTCCCATCCACACCTGGACCCTCTGGGTACCTGGCACCCCTCCCACTCCTAAGAGGGGAGGTGCTCATGGAACGTGAATCTCTGAAGGGGCGCTCAGCAAAAAGTTTTTCGCAACCTGTCCTACATGATGCTCAGCAAGTTACTTAAGCCAAAGTAATTTAAAAGTTTGTCAGGTGGCCACTGATTGTATGTTCCTCATTTTCTGGGTGTCTGATCTGAGTCCGTGGGACCTGATACTCTGGAGTTCTAAGCACTCATAACTGAAATTAACTTTAATGGGAGCTGTGGCTGATCAGCATCTCTAAGGGAATGTGCTCTGGATAATGATTACAGGATTGGGAATCATGAGGTCCTGAGTTTTAATCTGGCTCTGCCATTCATTATTTGGCCTCGGGCCTCTCTCTCTACATCAGTTTCCCCTTTTGTAAAATGGGTCTGGTACTCTTATCTCGCAGTGTGAGTAAATTAATTGTGAGGCACTTAGATACTTTGGTGATGAGTGCTCTGGAAAATAACACGATGAAATGAATAATTCTGTGTTCATTCAAGTGCAAAGAGGCAGAATTAAGGTTACATAGGCAACCTAAATTCTGGTATTTGCTAACTCTTGAGTGCTTGATTTTTTGCCTCCTAAACAATTTTCTTTTAACATAGTTTTGTTTGTATTATAAATGAGTATGGCAGGAGAGGAAAAGGACAATATTTCTATTCTTTTCAGTTACTTAACAGGTCTTGTGCATCTTGATGTTCTTCTTCGAGTGATTGTTCATGTCCATTCCAACCAGGTTTGTGCGCGCTGTGTGCTCGCCAGCCAGAAGACTTTTCCCTTAGCAGCGTCTGTAGGGTTGGCCTGGGTGCCTCCTGGAGTCACACCTTCATGGCGCCCAATATAAAGCCCTGCCGACCCTCCACCCCCTCAGTTCCGTCTTAACGCTGGTGACAGCTAGCTGGAACATCGCTCGCTCCTGTAGCAAGCGCTTTAGCAGTGTCTTATAGCATATTGTGTACATCAGTTTTTCTTAGTTAATAGTTGGTTCTTAATAGTAGTAGTTTGTTTGGGGGGTTTTCCCCAACAACGTTTCCCCTTCTGGGGTATGCCTGGGTCTCCAGGGTTTATGTTCTGTGAGGACTGCAGCAAGTTTATGCCTAAGAGTGACCCTCACTCTTCCTGCCTGCGGTGCCTCGGAGAGAGTCACCAGAAAGAGAAGTGCCGTATCTGTAAGAGTTTCCATCCCAGAACCCTCCAAGACCGGGAACAGAGACTTAAATTTCTGTTGATGGAGGCGGTGTTACGCCCACACTCTGACCCGGGACCCACCGAACCAGCGCCAAGTATGTTCTTGTCGGTGTGCAGTGCTCTGGCGCCGACGGTGCGTGAACTGGCACCAACCAAGGACTCCAAGGCCCTTCGGCACCGCCACAGCTCGGGCCATAAGAAGTCGGCCTCGGTGTGGCACCGCTCTCAATCCCTGGTGCCGGTAAAGAAGAAGAGGCCAGAGCGGGGTCGGTCCCCTCAGTCGAAACCCAAGGGGTCAGTGGCGTCCACGAGTGCGTCGGGACAGACCACCTTTTCCCTGCAGCCTTCCAGGGTATTGTCGACTCCTGCCCTGGCCGGGGTCCAGTCAAGTCCAAACCCTCCTCGATCCCCAGATCGCCAAGGCGACTGCCTGCAGCTACCATTGACGCCAGAGGCGTTTGAGGCGGCCAGGGACCTGATGCGCCTCCCGGTACCATCCTCCCTTCAGAGGAGGGACAAGTCGCCGGTGACTGCGCGCCCCCCCTTTCACTCTAGGGGCAAACCAGTGAGGACGGCCCGCCTCTCTCCATCCCCGGCGCCCCCAGCACGGCTCGCGCAGACAGAGGAGCCGCACCAATCCCCGGCCTCATGGCACCACTCGCCAGTGACCCAGGGTACTGCTCCTCCGTGGTCTTCCTACTCAGAGACCTTGAAGGTGGACTCTTATCACTCCAGCAGATCGAGGAACAGGAGGTTCAGGTCACGCCGGAGCCACCAACCCTACCCGGCACTGTGGCCACAGCAGTGGCAGTCATCCGCCCAATGGCCCTTTTGGACACCCTGGGCTTACCGTCAGGGTCAGGCCCATAGTCCAAGATCCCTGACGGCGTCAGTGTCTTCAGCGATCTTTGTACCGCAGACAACACCAGCAGCACCGTTGTCCGAAGTGATGGCCCCGCTGGTACAACCAGCTCCGGCATTGACCCTCCAGGCAGCGGCACCGCTGAGGGCTCCAGCTATGGCCCTGCCAGCACCGTCGAGCTCGGCACCGCGGGACCTACCGACCCTGGCACTGGCTGCGGCACCGAATCTTCCACCGGCACCGCAGCCTCTCGAGTACCATGTGCTGAGGGACCCGAAGGGTGCTGAGGGTAGTGAGCAAGGTCCACTGCCAGTCTTCTCATCCTCGCTGGATGAAGCAGTCACGGGGACATCGGTGGCCCCAGCTCTCAATGACAATTGAATTCTCCAGCAGCTCTTGCGATGGGCTGCCCAAAGCCTGGGGATACAGGCAGAGGAGTCTGACCCTGTTGTGGACATCCTCGCTCCCTCCGGTCCATCGAGGGTTGCCCTGCCACTGATAAAGACAGTAGTGGACACATCAAAATCTCTGTGGCAGACCCCCGCTTCTCTGGCCCCTACGGCCAAAAGAACTGAAAGGCGCTATTTGGTACCATCTAAGGGGTATGAACACCTATATACACACCGTCCCCCAGACTCTTTGGTGGTTGATGTGGCCAATCAGAGGGAGTGGCAAGGTTTCCAAGGCTTCACCCCTAAAAATAGGTGAAACGACTGGATCTGTTTGGCAGGAAGGTCTATTCGATAGAGGGCCTGCAACTCTGCATAGCTAACCAGCAGGCCATCATAAGCCGCCACGGGCACAACACCTTCTCGGCGATGGCTAAGTTTGCGGAGCTCCTGCCACAAGACTCTTGTGCGAAGTTCTCTGCACTGGTAGAGGAAGGGAAGTTGGTCTCCCAGGCCTCCCTGCAAGCAGTTTTAGATGCATCCTCGTGCACTCTGGCCACGGGGGTGGTGATGAGGTGGGGTTCCTGGCTGCACCTTCTTGTATTAGGGGAAATTGTTATTTTATGTAAAAGAAAATGTTTGCCAAATGGAATATTACACAGTGATTGCTTAATTTGTACCAGGGTTTGCAGGGGCTGAGCACCGTCATGTCTAAGCTTGGCAGTTCATACCCCCGCACCTCTGGGCTTGCTGTATCAGTTATGAATGTAAAATAAATTGCTTGATTCTGGCACCTCTTTCATTACAAATTAAGCACTGAATAGAGTCTCCACAGATCTTATTTATTTACCTGTTTGTTTATAATTTTTCGCTGTCTCTGCGAGCACTTGCTTTTTATCACATTTTCTTTTCTTTTTTCTTTTCTTTCCTTTTCCTTTGTGTGTTTGTGTGTTTCAGAATAACAGAATCTCCAAACAAAGTGAGACATAACTAACTGAGTGAGTACAGGGGAATCTGGGCCTGGTTTACGCACAAATTTTGTACTAGTATACCTACTTTAACTAGGAATTTGTTTCTCTTTATTTTATTTTTTTTAAAGTTATATCAGTACAACCCCTTAGGCTGCCACTTTCAGCGCTAAAACTTTAGTCGTTCATGAGTGTAAAAAACCACCCCCCTGAGCGACAAAAGTTTTAGCACTGAAAAGCACCTCTCATTTGGGGTGGTTATTTTTTATTGCCAGGAGAGCTCTCCCCCAGCGATAAAGCGTGACTACACTGCCCACGTTACAGTGCGGCTGCGGCAGTGCTGTGACATGGGCAGTGTAGTCACGCTTTATAGCCGGGGGACAGCTCTCCTGGCCATAAAAAAATAACCACCCTGAACAAGCAGTGGTAGCTTTATCACTGGGAACAAAGCACTGTCTATACTGGCGCTTTTCAGCGCTAAAACTTTTGTCACTCGGGGGTGTTTTTTCAAACCCGTGAAGGACTAAAGTTTTAGTGCTGAAAGTGGCAGTGTAGACACAGATAGTATAAGCACTTTATACCAGTATAATTGCATCAACACTAAGGAGTTGTTCTGGTATAACTGTATCAAAACAGTTAAGGTGGTACAAGTTGTGTGTGTAGACAAGGCCTTGGAGTTCCAGCAAGTGAGTGTCTTTCTGTTTTGTTTTTTTGTTATGGCTAATGAAAACATCCACATTAACTTTAGGATTGCATTTAAAACAAACCAAACAAAAAACCTTCCAAACATTTGGAATGGAATGAACTCCCTCCCCTCTCCTGCTTGTGATATAAAACAACCTCTGACTCATGGAGAGTGGGAAGAAAAAATCTCTATGGATTTATTCTGTAATTCCCCATTTTCAGGTTTCTTGCATGTTCTTCAAAACATCTGGTGCTGGCCACTGCTGGAGACAGGGTTCTGAATTAGATGGACTGTAGATCTGATTCTAAATGGCGTTGCTGTTTTCCTATGTCAAGTAAAGAGAATGGAATAGTACGGTTAGCTTCCTAGCAGTAAAGCCTCACCAATATCAGTTCTTGTTCTACTGGTGCTGGATGGGTTAATTCATTAGTGTTAAATGTTCTCTGTAATATGTTAAATGATTTGTAGCTCACCCAGGCTTTGCACATCTCCTATTGTCTTGTCCAGGAAGTCAATCTCTTTCTGACTCAGCTACAGACAGTTAAGTTCTCTATTCGAGTTTCCACTACATTCATGTGCAGGCAACAGCAGTTTTGGTGAGATGAACTCTGCTGATTGAATAAATACTCTCTAGTTTGTGGTCATCAGTTAAACTTAACATGAGCCAATAGTTTGGCGTTTTAATCCTGAAAAATTCCAGTGAAGAGTGGTAATCTTGACTTCATATGTAATTTTTTTTTTAAAAAAAACATTTTTGGCAATTCCTCTCCACTCTCGCCTCCCCCGTCTTATAATATCAATTAACATGCATAATTTTCAATGATCTTGGCATTGTGTTTTGTTTTCTTAGGAAGTAGAAGTGGGTTGCAACCTAGGCAGCAGTGACCATGAGATGGTTGAGTTCAGGATCCTGAAGAAAGGAGTAGCAAAATACGGACCCTGGACTTCAGAAAAGCAGACTTAGACTCCTTTAGGGAACTGATGGGCAGGATCCCCTGGGAGGCTAATATGAGGGGCAAGGAGTCCAGGAGAGCTGGCTGTATTTTAAAGAAGGCTTATTGAGGGTGCAGGAACAAACCATCCCAAAGTGCAGAAAGAATAGCAAATATGGCAGGCGACCAGCTTGGCTTAACAGTGAAATCTTCGGTGAGCTTAAACTCGAAAAAGGAAGCTTACAAGAAGTGGAAATTTGGACAGATGACTAGGGAGGAGTATAAAAATATTGCTAGAGCATGCAGGGGTCTAATCAGGAAGGCCAAGGCACAACTGGAGTTGCAGCTAGAAAGGGATGTGAAGGGTAACAAGAAGGATTTCCACAGGTATGTTAGCAACAAGAAGAAGGTCAGGGAAAGTGTGGGACCCTTACTGAATGGGGGAGGCAACATAGTGACAGATGATGTAGAAAAAGCTGAAGTACTCAATGCTTTTTTTGCCTCGGCCTTCACAGACAAGGGCAGCTCCCAGACTACTGCACTGGGCAACACAGCATGGGGAGTAGGTGAGCGGCCCTCAGTGGTGAAAGAACAAGTTAAGGACTATTTAGAAAAGCTGGACATGCACAAGTCCATGGTTCCAGATCTAATGCATCCAAGGGTGCTGAGGGAGTTGGCTGATGTGATTGCAGAGCCATTATCTTTGAAAATTCGTGGTGATCGGGGGAGGTCCCGGACGATTGGAAAAAGGCAAATGTAGTGCCCATATTTTAAAAAAGGAAGAAAGAGAATCTGGGGAACTACAAACCGGTGATCCTCACTTCAGCCCTCAACAAAATCATGGAGCAAGTCCTCAAAGAATCCATTTTGAAGCACTTGGACGAGAGGAAGGTGATCAGGAACAGGTCAACATGGATTCACCAAGGGCAAATCATGTCTGACCAACCTGATTGCTTTCTATGATAAGATAACTGGCTCTGTGGATATGGGGAAAGCGGTGGATGTGATTTATCTTGACTTTTTAGCAAAGCTTTTGATACGGTCTCCCACAGTATTCTTGCCAGCAAGTTAAAAAAGTATGGATTGGATGAATGGACTATAAGGTGGATAGAAAGCTGGCTAGAGATCAATGGCTCGATGTCTAGTTGGCAGCCGGTATCAAGCGGAGTGCCCCAGGGGTCGGTCTGGGACCGGTTTGTTCAACATTTTTATTAGTGATCTGGATGATGGGATTGATTGCACCCTCAGCAAGTTCACAGATGAAACTAAGCTGGGGGGAGAGGTAGATATGCTGGAGGGTAGGGATAGGGTCCAGAGTGACCTAGACAAATTTGGAGGATTGGGCCAAAAGAAATCTGATGAGGTTCAACAGGACAAGTGCAGAGTTCTGCACTTAGGAAGGAAGAATCCTATGCATCACTACAGGCTGGGGATCGACTGGCTAAGCAGCAGTTCCCCAGAAAAGGACCTGGGGATTACAGTGGACGAGAAGCTGGATATGAGTCAGCAGTTTGCCCTTGTTCCCAAGATGGCCAATGGCATATTGGGCTGTATTAGTAGGAGCGTAGCCAGCAGATCGAGGGAAGTGATTATTCTCCTCTATTCGGCACTGGTGAGGCCACACCTGGAGTAATGCGTCCAGTTTTGGTCCCCCCACTACAGAAGGGATCTGGACAAATTGGAGAGAGTCTAGCGGAGGGCAACAAAAATGACTAGGGGGCTAGGGCACATGACTTATGAGGAGAGGCTGAGGGAACTGGGGTTATTTAGTCTGCAGAAGAGAAGAGTGAGCGGGGATTTGATAGCAGCCTTCAATTACCTGAAGGGGTGTTCCAAAGAGGATGGAGCTAAGCTGTTCTCAGAGGTGGCAGATGACAGAACAAGAAGCAGTGGTCTCAAGTTGCGGTGGGGGAGGTCTAGGTTGGACAGCCTATATCAGCGGGAGATGCTCTCCTGCTGACATAGGTACTGCTGCTCATTAGGGGTGGTTTAATTATGCCGGCAGGAGAACTCTCTCCCACCGGCATAGAGCGGCTACATGGGAGACCTTACAGCGGCGCTGCTACAAGGTCTGTAACGTAGGCATAGCCTTAGTTAAAGAATACATTTTAGATTCCCAGAGAATTAGAAGAGTTGCATCTTGTGCATGGATGAATTTGCTTATGTAAGCAGATCTACTTGTTTCCAGGATATATGAAGTGTTGTTGTAGCTGTGTTGGTCCCAGGATATTAGAGAGAGAAGGTGGATGAGGTAATACCTTTTATTGGCTCAACTTCCATTAGTGAGAGAGACAAGCTACACAGAGCTTTTCCTCAGATCTGGAAAGGTACTCAGAGTGTCATAGCTAAATACAAGGCCAAACAGATAGTTTAGCATAAATAGCGCATATTCTAAGGAGACCATTTAAGGTGAACAAGAAAGAAGGTTAGTAGGATACAGTTTGTTGTAATAAGCCCTAAATCCAGTGTCTTTATTAAGACCATGATTTTTAGTGTTTAGCAAAATTATTAATTTAAGCTCACAGACTCATCTTTTGAAAGTGTTGTGTGGGTTTCCTTTGAGGACGAGGACTGATAGGTAAGGCTGTGAATCATTCACGGAGGTCATTGAAGTCATGGCTTCTGTGACTTTCCCTGACCTCCGTGAATTTTGCAGTGGCAGATGTGGCTGACCCCAGTGCCATCCCAACAGCTGGGAAAGCCCCGGAGCCGGCCACACCAGCCACTGCTCTGGCAGCCCCAGGCAGCTGGTCCCCGGGCTGCCCCCACCCCCACACCCCTCCCAGCAGCAGCAGTCCTCAGGAGTGCTCCCTTCCCAGCAGGTAAGATTTAGTCACCGGTATTTTTAGTAAAAAATCATGGACGGATCACGGGGCATCCGTCCATGATTTTTTTACTAAAAATACCCGTAACTAAAACGTAGCCTTACTGATAGGTCACATATAGAGTGATTGCTTTGTGAAAAGTGTTCACCCACAGGTGATATGATGTTTTGTCTTATCATTTTCCTGTATGAGTTCATTTGAGAGTATAGTGATTGTCTGGTTTCACCCACATAGTTGTTGTTGGGGCATTTAGTGCACTGGAAGAACTACACTCTTGTTTCCAGGATGTAAGATCTAGATCTCTTGGGTGCACACACTGAACAATGCATTAGAATTTAGTAGCTGTTACTCATCTTTGTAGATAATATCCTTCAAATAGTGGTAAAAGTAAATAACATTTCTCATTTTATTTGATATCAGTAAAATTTGTTTCCCTGTCTGAAAGTGTTTCTTTTCTGAGTGGGAATCTGCTGCTCTATTAAGCTTGGAACTGATATGTTTTATCACCTTTTCTGAGTCCCTTTCCTTCCACCCCTACTGCAGTGACTGTCAGCATCTGCATGTCACATCTTCTAGGTAAACCTGGTGAATTATAATGATCTTGCTGCCTAGACTTTATATATAGATCTCTCTCTGACATCACCCCTCCATAGAACACATTTTAGATGGGAGAGGTCTCCTTAATCTGTGCCCTTTAATCAAGAATCACAAATTGGTTAGGCTCCAGATACACTTCCTTTTCTGCCTCCTCTCTGAGGGTGGTTTTTCACCTCATTGGGATAATTGTGTGAAATTCTTAAACAATTTAAAAGCACTGGGTTGCAATAAAACAAATAGTATTAGGAATGTAGAGAAGAAAACAGATTAAAACAACATACATTCCACCTGTCTCAGATGGTTTAGCCACAATAAATCCAGCATCACAATGGTACAGTACCTAGCACAATGGGGGGTTCTCCCCTTTGCCTTCCCAGGGTTCCTCAGTTATATCTTTTCAGTGACTTTGATATGCCCCCTTGCCACCTCAAACACAGGTATTTACCCAGGTGTACCATTTGGGAAGATATTTCTTATTAAATATCAATTGTATGTATCTCTAATCTATTCAGGATTATATTAACTGCTTTGGATTACAAATTTTGCTGTCTGTCGGTCTTGTCCCATTTTTACAAGTTTAAAACTTTGTTGGTTCCAAACCCACCTTCACATCTGGAGCCCAATCCTACACTCAATTATACCAGTTTTGGAAAATCAGGTTCTTATTTCCAAATAGGGGGTTGTCTACACAAGGAAATTAACTGTCATAATAACATCACTATAACTCCCCATGTGGACACTCTTTGGAAGTGACCTAAACTAATCTGGAAAGAGGCATTCTTACTTTGAAATAAGGGCTTGTCTTCACTACCCGCCCGGATCGGCGGGTAGAAATCGATCTCTCGGGGATCAATTTATCGCGTCTCGTCGGGACGCGATAATCGATCCCCGAATCGACGCGCGTACTCCACCAGCCCAGGTAGGAGTAAGCGCCGTCGACGGGGGAGCCGCGGCGGTCGATTTGCCGCCGTCCTCACAGCGGGGTAAGTCGGATCAGATACGTCGAATTCAGCTACGCTATTCCCGTAGCTGAATTTGTGTATCTGAAATCCTCCCCCCCCCCCCCGTAGTGTAGACATAGCCTAAGTATGTCCACAACAGGAGTTATAGTGGTACAGCTATAGTGGCATAATTATGTTGGTAAATTTTCCCATGTGGACAAACCCTAAGTATCCATCCTCCAAGGGCTCTATGCTCTTTTGTTCTAAATTAGCAGCAATGTTTTTTGTGTGTTAATTGTCCTCACTCCAGGTGTTAACTTGAATGGAACCTGCTTTCCACCTTTCAGTTTAGATTCACATACTTTTATGATTGTCTTCACACTATTTCTACTCCGGACCAAATATAAATTGACAGATTAATTCTGATCTACAACAGTCATCAGTATTGGTAATCATTGGTGTTCTCGGTACAAGTCAGGCTGGAATATGGAGAATTAATTGTGTTCCTGTCCCTGGAGGTGTAGTCTGTCCAGAATAGGTTTGAGGCCTATCCCCAGGTATTGTGGGAACACTACTGCTTTTTCTGTTTTGAGAACATAGGACTTCAGTTTTTAGTAATGTCAGTCTGGTACCTTTATGTGAACTCTGAACCTCAGTTCAACAAAATCTAGACGTTAGAGTGGTGCAACAGGTAAGAAAAAGAAAACAGTAATGTTGTGATTAGTACTAGGCAGATATAGGGATTGCTTGGATTATTGCATAATCAGATACACATTTATATATCCATCATTCCGAACATTGGTGTTTACTCCGTGGATGCTCTGGGGCTGGAGCACCCACGGGGGAAAAAGCAGCCCCACCAATCAGTCGTGTCCCCCCCCAACGCCTCCCGCCCACCGATGGGCCCTGCTGATCAGCTTCTCTCCCTCCCTCCCTCCCTCCCAGCGCCTCCCACCCGCTGCGATCAGCTGTTCAGCAGCATGTAGGAGGCGCTGGGGGCGGGGAAGGGGAGGAGCAGGGGCAGGAAGAGGTGGAGGGAGGGAGGGGTGCACTCGGGGTAGGGGGCAGAGCAGGAAGAGGCAGGGCTGGGTGAAGGGTGGAGTGGGGTGGGGCTAGGGTAGAGCAGGGGTCGAGCACCCCTGGGAACTCAGTCTGTGCCTCTGGTTCTGAACATTTCAGACCCTTTTATTCTAGAACAGCGTTTGAGACCTAATCATGAGTTCATTGCTGTCTTGGAGTAGAAAATCACAAGTTAAAGAAGAGGCATGGAGCAGAGAGTAAACTATGGCGCAGAGTGAGCTAAGAAAGTTACCTTGGAAAAAAGTCAAGCAATTAAGTTTGAATGCTAGATTGATCTCTGGGGGGAAAAATTACAAAAAATGTTTGTAGGTTGATTGTATTACTGGTGCAGGTAACATCCAATTTTACTTAACATATTAAATTTATCCAGCTTTCAATTTCTGCCACTGTTAAGGTACATGTTGAAATATTAACTATAGAGGACTGGAGAAGGGCAAGGTTAGTGCCTGTCTTTAAAAGGGGAACAAAGTGGACCTGGGGAATTATAGGCCAGTCAGCCTAATTTTGGTACCTGGAAAGATACTGGAACAATTACTAAATAATCAATTTGTAAGCACCTAGAAAATAATAGGGTGATAGATAATGGCCAACATGGATTTATCAAGAATAAATCATGCAAATGTCTTTCTTTGACAGGTTTATTGGCCTAGTGCTGAGATCCACAAAGTGTGGGGTGTGCCCCTGTCAGGGGTGTGGAGGAATGTCTGGTGGGCATGGCAGGGCATGGGCCAGGCCCCACGGGGGGCGGGGAGGGAGCGCCACCCAGCCCCTCCCCGCCCCCAGCTCTGCTCTGGTCCCGCCCCCAGCTGTGTCCCCGGCTCCTGGCCCTGTGCCTGGCCTTGTCCTCAACCTTGGCATGACTCTGCTCCCGGCCCGGGGGCAAGGCTGGGAACGGAGCCTCACCTTGCCGCAGGCCCGGCTCCACTCCTGCCCCTGGCCGTGGCCCCATTCCCGGCCCCACCCCCAGCTGCAGTCCCAGCCTCGGCCCCCTTACCCTGGTACGTGTCTTCTCTTCCCCGCGCCCCCCCAGTCACGGCCCCACTCCTGGCCCCAGCTCTGGAGGGGGAAAGGAGGCCGGGAAAGGGGGAATGTGACCCTCAAAAGTTTGGGGACTGCTGGCCTAGTGGATAGGGAGAAGCCGTAATATGTTTTATCTTGATTTTCATAAGGCTTGTGACACAGTCCCACATGACGTTAGGGAAATGTAGTCTAGATGAAATTACTATAAGGTACCCACCGTAACTGGTTGAAAGACAGGACTCAAAGAGTAATTGTCAATGGTTTGCTGTCAGACTGCGAGGGCATATCTAGTGTGGCCCTGCAGAGGTCTGTTCTGGGTCTGGTACAATTAAATATTTTCATCAATGACTTGGATATTGAGGTGAAGGAGTATGCTTCTAAAATTTGCAGATGACACCCAGCTAGGAGGGATTGCAAGCACTTTGGAGGGCTGGATTAGAATTCAAAACAATCCTGACAAATTAGAGAATTGGTCTGAATTCAATACAATGAAATTAAGTGAAGTGCAAAGTACTTCACTTGGGAAGGAAAAATCAAATGCACAGCTACAAAATGGAGAACAACTGCCTAGGCAGTAGTACTGCTGACTAGGATCTGGGGGTTATAGCAGATCACCCGTTGAACATGAGCCAACAATATGATGTGGTTGCCAAAAAGGCTAATATCTTTGAGACACAAGGGTGGGTGAGGTCGTATCTTTTATTGGACCAACTTCTGTTAATGAGAGAGACAAGATTTCAGGTATGTTTGGTCTTGAGAAAAGAAGACTGAAGAAGGCCTTGCCTACAGTCTTCAAATATGTTAAGGGCTGTTACCAAGGGGATGGTGATCAATTTTTTTTTTCCATGTCAACTAAAGGAAGTACAAGAGGAAATCAGATTAATCTGCAGCAAGGGACATTTAGGTTAGAATGTTAGGGACGATCAGGTTAGAATTCTAGTTAGAAATAGTTAAGTATCGGAATAGGTTGCAGGTTGTAGAATCCCCATCACTTAAAGTATTTTAAGGTGAGGTTAGACAAACACTGCCAGAGATGATCTAGGTGTATGCTGGTCTTCCGGGGGAGGGGGGGAAGGGGTAGACTAGATGACCTCTTGACGCAAGCACCAACTTTTCCTTTTTGCTGGGGGTGCTCAACCCCCGCTTCGCCATGAGGCCCTGCCCCCACTCCGCCCCTTCCCTCAAGGCTTTGCCCTTGCCCCACCTCTTCCTGCCCCCATTCCCCAAGGCTCCCGCTCAACTGCCTCTTTGCGCTCCCCCAATCCCCTCCCTAAGCCACCAAACAGCTGTTTGGCAGTGGCACCCCCTATCAGCTTCTTTGGTGGCGGGACAGTCCCCATCAGCTGCTGGGCAGTGGCGGCGGTGCCCCCGCCATCAGCTGATGAGCGGGGACAAGGAACAGCTGTGGCCGGTGGATGCTGAGCACCCACTATTTTTTTCAATGGGTGCTCCAGCCCGGAGCACTGACAGAGTTGCGCCTATGCCTCTTGAGGTCTCTTCCAGCCCTATATTTCTATGATTCTATTTTTACCATATGCTTCCATGTTGTTTCCATTAAAACAAAACTACTACAATCTGTTCTTACATCATATAATTGAAAGCTTGAATCAATCTCTTATTCCTAATGCCAACCCTGTGTTTTCTGCAGCCTGGGTGAGTTCCCTGTCCATGGGAATGATTTTCTTCTGCTCTCCCTTAGTCAGTGTATTCACAGACATATTTGGTTGTCGAATAATAGCCATTGTTGGAGCTGCAGTGGGGTTTGTTGGACTTCTTTTAAGCTCTTTTGTAAGGTAAGAATTCTGCTTTCTTCCTTTGATATTATATCTATGATGGCAGGTACTCTTGCTATATTCACTGTCATAAATGAATATTTTGTGCTCAGTTATGTGTAACCTAAGCCAATTCAGTGTGTTGCTTGTCCTCCTCAAGTAGTGGCTATGCTAAACAGAGGTTCATGAGTCTGCTGCTGGCTTTGAACCAGCAGAGCTGGACCTATTAGGTCGGGCACTAGAGGCTCATGCTTTAAGATCCAGAGGTCCCAATTTCACTTCTCACTGCCAATGACCCATAGCCATAGCATTATGTATGATAAACATTACAGATTGTGCAACTCTACTAGCTGGGTGCAAGGAAACTTGTTTTATTCTTTCATAAACTACGTTGTTTGACATTATCAGACATAAATCTTCCTCCTTTTACATGGTTAAATTTGTAAATACTACCAAATAAATTAAAGCAATGCTGTTGAAACATTTTAGTAAATTAAAAAAGCCTGAAAACTTTTGTTTTAAGGTTCTGCAATTAACTTTAACTCTGATCCTGTATCAACTCATCCTCTATCCAGAAACTTCCTTTCTCTCAACCATCAAGTCTAATCTATAATTTTTCTCTTGACTCCAAAACTTCACCTCATATGTTAAATATACAGATCCAAGTGACTCCTCATTTCAGCCACAGACCCTCCTTCAGACTACCTGATGTTTGTGGCAAAACATGTGAATATCTTTACCAGTATAGATCTTTTAATACTTACACAGTACTTTTCATATTAAACATTTTACCAACATTAACATACGGTACAGAAGCAATACTGTTCCCCATCATTCCTGTGTGAAAGTGTTAACCAATTCTACTCCATCCACCCTCTTTGGCTCTAGAAAGCTCACTGTATTTACATCATTCATTTCCCCTTTGAATCGAAGACCTTATCTTTCTTCCCCCCCACCTCCCCACACACACTTTTATCCATCCTCACATTGCTTGCTGATGCCAGAATGACATGATCACCAGCATATGCTGAGGCACAGACATCGAATCTATTACTTTTTCACTCCTATGCAGTGTAGTTGTAACTGTGTTGGTCCCAGAATATTAGAGAGACAACGTGGGTGAGGACAGTAATATTGGTCCAATAAAAGAGATTACCTCACCTACTTTGTCTCTTTTTCACTTGTTAACAGATACGAAAAGTTTGTAGAGTTGTAATATTTACACTAGTTCTTCATTAAGTAAAGGTGAAGAGAACACACAGGGTCAGTTAAGGTTATTTTTAGAAACTCAGAGGGCCGCTGTCAACTTAAAAATTACATTTTAAAATACATTTTTATTTTCTATTGAAAACACTTCAGAAATATCAGTGAAATTTGTCTTCAAATTGGATTTATTTTTCTAAAATTTTACAACCTGTTTTCATCTGATGAATCGCAAGAAATTGAAGAGCATTTGGCACATGGTATTTGTTATGTAAATTAGCACAAGCGTATCTTGTATCATGTTCGTGAACTGGTATGGAACCTGCATGTACTCAAGGTCTCCCTAATCTCCACACATGGTGCCCCTCACAATACCATATGGTTGACCAACAAACCAGTCATGAAGCACTTCTCTTCTGCAGAAGGGGCCTTTGATTCACCCTGAATCTCATTCCTCTGAAGCGATTATATGGTCTAGTGCAGCCTTTCTCAAACTCAGGTCCATGGACCCCTGGGGTCTCTGAGGGTACTCCAGGGGGTCCATGGGCTCTGCTGATCAACTCCTCCTCCTCCCTCTATTTCCCAGAGGCTACTGAAGCCAAACCGGGAGATTTTAGGTGCTAAAAGTCTGGTGGGGCTAAGGCAGGCTCCCTGCCTACCCTGGCTCCATGCCACAAGTGGAAGTGGCTGGCACGTCCCTGCGGCCCGAGGAGCCAGGGGGTCTCTGCGCACTGTCCCTGCCCCGAGTGCTGACTCCTCAGCTTCCATTGGCTGGGAACTGCAGCCAATGTGAGCTGTGGGGACGGTGCCTGCAGGCAGGGGCAGCACACACAGACCCTCTGGCCCCCCGCCTAGGAGCCGCTGACAGAGAGATGTGCCGGTCGCTTTCAGGAGCCGCCCGAGGTAAGCGCCACCTGGCCAGAGCCCTCACACCTTCTCGCACCCCAACCCTTTCCCAGCCCAGAGCCTGCACCCCGAACCTCCTCCTGCACCCAAACTCCCTCCCAGAGCCCGCACCCCCTCCCACACCCCAACTCCCCTGCCCCAGCCTGGTGAAAGTGAGTGAGGTGGAGGAGAGCGAGCGACGGAGGGAGGGGAGATGGAGTGAGTGGGAGTTGGGAAGAGGTGGGGTGGGGCTGGAACTTGGGAGAAGGGATGGAGTGGGGGCCAGGCCTGGGGCTGAGTGGGGGGAGCTTGGGGTCCCTGAAAAATTTTACATCAAAATGAGGGTCCTCGGGTTGCTAAAGTTTGAGAAGCGCTGGTCTAGTATATGCACACTGGGGGATTGAGAAACTGGGAACCAGTTCTTTCTCATACACCACTAGGAAAGGGGGCCCAGGGAACCAGATCACTTCTTTTAATTCCTTCCAGGGAAAAAGGTGTGGGGCTCATAAATAGGGTGACCAGATGTCCCGATTTTATAGGGACAGTCCTGATTTTTTTGGGGCTTTGTCTTATATAAGTGCCTATTATCCCCCCACCCCCGTCCCGATTTTTCACACTAGCTGTTTGGTCACCCTACTCATAAATAATTCCGTTTCTCTTAACTATCCTGACTCCACAACCATCTAAACAGGTAGGGAGATATTCAAGAGCCAGATTGCAGGAGGAGCTTGATACATTAGTGATACCATGTGCTCTCTGACACTTGCAGGAGGGGCATACTCTTATTGGCTATGCTCTTTGTGCTCCTAGGTTGGTGATTATATATGTTCTGGAAATGTTTATTATTTTTAACAACAAAACAAAAGATCCCCTCAGGGCCGCCCAGAGGGGGGGCAAGTGGGGCAATTTGCCCCAGGCCCCGGGCCTCGCAGGGGCCCCCACGAGAATATAGTATTCTATAGTATTTCAACTTTTTTTTGTGGAAGGGCCCCCCGAAATTGTTTTGCCCCAGGCCCCCTGAATCCTCTGGGCGGCCCTGGATCCCCTTAGGTTTAAAGTAAACAACAAAACACACAGTTTCCCAAGTCAGTTAGCTAATAAATTAAGCTGTCAATGTGGCTTAAGATCCAAATGTTTAGTTTAACATATTTTATTAGATATTCTGGGGTAGATTTTCAAAGGTCTTACTCTCACTGAAAGTCAATGGGAATGAGGTACCTGTGGTCTGTGTCTTTGTAAATCTTCCCTCAATACTGTGTTAATTTGATATGTATTCCTAATCATAATTCCATTTTAATTAAGCATTTTTGGGTCCAGGAATGCGTTGTTACTTTCCTCTGAAACCAGATACATTTCCTCTCTGTATTTCCTTGGTATCCATTGCGACTTAAAGATGGAAGAAGCAGGTGGAAGGAAGTGAATTTTTAAAGATATCGAATTAGCTTACTTGAACTTTGCTTTAATACTGTTCTTCAGTCTGTAAAATGACTTATGCCTATGATCTAATCAAAAAGTAGATGAAGGCATAGTTTAGATGTAGAAAAGTACAGTATGCATTTGCTCTAAAAATAAACTTCATGCAGCCAATCAATGTGGCTATGATTGTGTTACATCTGTTATTTTTAATATGAAACCTATCCACTAAGAGGCAAAGATGTAGGAAGTGTGCATGTAGGAGAAATATTTTACTATATGTATGTGGGTCCGGCTGGAGAATCTTGCCTGTATGCTCGGGGTTCTACTGATCGCCATATTTGGGGTCGGGAAGGAATTTTCCTCCAGGGTAAATTGGCAGAGGCCCTGGAGGTTTTTTGCCTTCCTCCGCAGCATAGGGCAGGGGTCGCAAGCTGGAGGATTCTCTGCGACTTGAAGTCTTTAAATCACGATCTGGAGACTTCAACAGCTGAGATAAGGGAAATTGGGTGGGTCAGCTTTTGTGGCCTGCATCATGCGGGAGGTCAGACTAGATGACCATAATGGTCCCTTCTGACCTTAAAGTCTATGAGTCTATGTTGTGTGCATTTAACTCTTTCAAAGGAATCGAATGCTGGAGATATGATTTACCATTTACAAAAGTGGTTCTGGTTTGTCATGATCAGATTATACCCTTTCTGATGCTTATTAGTTTCTCTTTAATTATTTTCTCTTTTATTTTTCACTGATTGATGGTCATAAAAGCTAATCAGTCTTACTTGTTTACTCTTTTGTCTTATTTTGCTGCTGTTGGTCCCCTTTCATAAAATATGGGTCATAAATTGATCTGCAGAGTTTAGAGCAGCAAACTTCTTATGGGGGTAGAACATTGTGCAAGTATTCCCTCCTATAGGGAATACTTCTCTCTCCCCCCCCCCCCACCTCAGGTACATTATTAGTCAAATAGAATTTTCTGAGACGTTCTGCAGTTCCATAGAATGTTTTCAGAGGTATACTCTGGCAAGAAGGAGGTGACACAGGCAGCTTTCTGTCCTACAATGAAAAACAACTCAGTGTTTATGCACTTATATTATTTGGAAAAAAACTCCTAGGTACTGTTAGAATTAACCCACTTATTAGTAAAGACTTAAAATATATTTTTAGTTGCTAAAATTTTGTTCAGTAATGGAACGCAACTAGGGCTGTGTACAATGGGATTATAGAGCTTTGCAAATGGTCACATAATTTACCTGTTTTAGCCAATATGCTTCATATATCCACAAACTGATTCTTCAAGTAGTGTCCCTATGGGTGCTCCATTCTAGATGAGCTTGCACCCCCTGCAACTTTGATTGTAGATTTTTCAGAGCAGTGTCTGTTCAGTCTGTGCATGCGAGTTACTCAGTCTTATGCTCCGAGCTCTTGTGATATAGCACTGCCTCGGCGAACAGCCCTCAGTTCCTTCTCAACTGCCTCGGCTTGATACGGAGCCTCAGTCTGTGCCGAGTTTTACCTCAACTGTGTCCCCTTAGCTCTCTTAATAGTTTATTATAGTTGGTCCTAGTGGTATTTAGTAGTTTAGTTTTAGTTGTAGTAGTTTTAAAAAACAAAACACCTTTTTATATATAGCTAATAGATAAACTCTGAAACTTTCTTTACTGGAAGGGCATGCCCAGTTCCCCAAGTTTCAAATGTTGCCTGTTGTTCTGGGAGGTAATCCTGGTGAATGATGAACACTCCCAGTGCATCTGTTGCCTCAGGGAATCTCATATTTCCCAAAAGTGCCACTTCTATCTGGCATTAAAATCTAGAGCCAGAAAAAATAGGGAGATCAAACGTCAACTCCTCATGATGGAGAGCTCACTGTGCCCTGCCTCTGACCCTGGGCAGGGGGCTTCCTCCCCCCGTACGCTGGTCTCCAGGTAAGTTCACTGCCTCCACTATCTCCCCATCATACTCCTTGAGTGCATCTAAGAGAGACCCAAAATTCCTCTCAAAAGACTTCCCAAGACTGTCTCTCAAGTTCTCCATGGCACTTCACCACCATAGAGTGATTGGAAGAGGAGGATTCTTATGAAGATCTTTCCTCGGTCTCCCCAATATCTGTGCAATGCTCTCCTCTCCATTCATATAGAGATTCTTTTCCAGAGGAGATTGGTATCACTCATGAGAGATGGCTATAACCACCATTTCACTGGTATGAACACCCATGGATGCCTCCACCCATGCCATATGCACCACCTCCTCAGTCATACTGGGATTGTCGGATGACCTATTACTAGCAATTCTCTAGGGCCTTGAGCACCACCCGTCACAGAGATAGACAACCGTCATCACCCTCCCTCTCTAGGAAACTGGAATCTCAGGAAGAAATCTTTGTGGAACTGGAAGGTAGGGCTGATGAAGGTGTCTCTCCACTGGCCAGCATCTCTTCTTCATCCCTGGCTGAAGCAGTTACGCCACATCCTCCATCCCTGGCAGACAATTGCAAGTAGTTTCAGGACCTTGTTAAGAGACAAGGAGGTCAAAGAATCACATCATAAGCTGCTTGACATCCTTCATACAGCTTCATGTACCCGCATTGCCTTGCTTGTTAATGAGGCCCTACTGGACCCTGCAAAGGTTATCTAGCACACCCCAGCCACAATTCCATCTACATTCAAGAGAGCAGATAAGAAATATTATGTTCTGTCTATGAACTCCGAATTTTTATTCTCTCATCCCTCTCCTAACTCTTTGGTGGCTGATGCAGTTAACAGACGTGGGAGGCAGTACTGCATTAAATCCGCACCTTATAACAAGGATCATGAGTGCCTGGTCCTGTTTTGTAGAAAATCATATTCATCAGCTACTTTACAATTCAAAATAGTCAACTACCAGGCTTTAATGGCAAAATTCAATCATACAAATTATACCAAGCAGAACTCATTTATTGAGCATCTGCCAGCAGAACATAGAGAGCAATTCCAGGCAATTACTGAAGAAGGCAGCTGCTTGCCAGGACATCTCTGCAAATCTTCCTTGATGCTGCTGATACTGCTGCCCACTTGATTTCTACATTGGTATTATGAGGAGGGCCTCCTGGCTCCAGCTTTCAGGATTTCCAAAGGAGGTCCACAATACAGTCGAGGACCTCCACTTTGATGGTACTAAACTATTTGCTGATGACATGGACAAATCTCTGCACACAGTAAAGGACTCCAGGGCTACTTTATGTTCTCTTGGGATATATACACCTGCCCACAAGAGAAAGTTTTGTAAGTCCCAGATGGCCCAGAGATTTTGTCCTGCCCAATCTCGATCACCCAAAGATCATACTAACCGCAATGCAAGAAACAGAGGTTCTAGAGAAGAAAATCTTTTGACCTTGCAGTTTCCACCTCCAAGCACCAGTCTTACCAGCTACATCGATTCACCTGCCTTCCTCTGTTCAGCGACTGCCTTTACCACTTATAGTGGGCTTGGGAGTCCATCACTATGGACAAGTGGGTTTTGGAGATCACCTCCACAGGGTACTCCATGCACTTTACCTCTCTTCTGCCTGTTAACCCCCCTTCCCTGTCCCTCCTCAGGGACCCCATTCATGAGAACCTGCTATGACAGGAAATACTCTTTTCTACTGTTGGGTGCTATAAAACCAGTTTCCATACAGTACAGAAGAGAGGGGTTTTATTCCAGGTATTTCCTGGTTCCAAAAAAGAATGGCAGTTGGAGACCCATCCTAGATTTAAGGCTACTGAACACCTTTGAGGGCAAAAAAATTCAAAATGGTGATGCTCACAGCAATAATTCTGTCACTGGACCAAGGGAATTGGTTCTCATCCCTCAACGTTCAGGACGCATGTTTCCATATAGCGATACACCCATCCCACAAAAGATACCTACGGTTCACTGTCTGTCAGGACCATTTTCGGTACAGTGTGCTCCCTTTTGGCCTATAATCTGCCCCAGGGATCTTTTCAAAGGTCATGCTAGTAGTAGTGGCGCACCTCCGCAGAAAAAGAATTCTGGTGTTCCTTTACCTTGACTTCTGAAAGGTTACTCCTTGGACGTAACTTCATGGCCAATTTGCAAAGCCACCTCAACCCCTGTGCAAAAGTTAAAATTTATACGCGCTCAGCTTGATTCAGTAGCAGCAAGAGCCTACCTCCCAATGCACAGATTCATGGCCCTATCCAGCATAGTCAACGTAATCCAGATCAGCCCTCAAACCCTGGTCAAGAACGATCTTCAGCAGTTGGGGCATATGGCAGTTAGTACTTTTTGTTATACACCATGCAAGACTGCTAATGTGATGTCTTCAAGGGTGGCTCAAGACTGTTTATTCATTGAACAGACACAGTCTAACTACACTACTTTACATACCCACTAGGGCTGTCGATTAATCACAGTTAACTCACATGATTAATTAAAAAAAATTAATCACAGTTTCAATTGCACTATTAAGCAATAGAATACCAAGTGAAATTTTATTAAATATTTTTAGATATTTTTCTACATTTTCAAATATATTGATTTCAATTACAACACAGAATACGAAGTGTACAGTGCTCACTCTATATTATTATTTTTGATTACTATTATTTGCACTGTAAAGAACATAAACAAAAGAAATAGTATTTTTCAATTCACCTCATACAAGTACTGTAGTGCAATCTCTTTATTGTGAAAGTGCAATTTACAAATGTAAATTTTTTTTTTGTTACATAACTGCACTCAAAAAAACTTTAGAGCCTACAAGTCCACTCAGTCCTACTTCTTGTTCAGCCAGTCATGAAGACAAACAACAGGTTTTTTACATAATTCTACATTTGTAAATTCAACTTTCATGTTAGATTGCACTACAGTACTTGCAACGGGGGAATTGAAAAATACCATTTCTTTTATTTTTTACGGTGCAAATATTTTTAATCAAAAATAAATATAAACTGAGCACTGTACACTTTGTATTCTGTGTTGTAATTGAAATCAATATATTTGAAAATGTACAAAACATCCAAAAATATTTAAATAAATGGTATTCTATTAACAGCGCAATTAATCACAATTAATGTTTTTAATCGCTTGACAGCTCTAATACCCACCTTTGTAAAGAAATCTCTCAATTGATGGAAATAGCCTCACAATGTTTGTGCACGAGTCCTTTTCACTTGCCCTCCCTGAGCAGTTATCATAATAACAGATGCATCCCTCTTGGGGTGGGGAGCTCATCTAGACACCCACATGGCCCAGGGCAGGTGGATGCCTCAAGAAACCACTCTGCACATCAACCTTCTGGAAATCAGGGCAGTCAGATATGCCTGTCTCCAGTTTCTACCGTTAATCAGAGACAAGCCACATAAAGGTCATGATGGACCATGTCATGCATGTTCTATATGAACCAGCAAGGAGGAAGATTCCCTTCCCTCTGCACAAAGGCTATCAAGCTTTGGAATTAGTGCATAAGAACATAAGAATGGCCATACTGGGTCAGACTAAAGGTCCATCCAGCCCAGTATTCTGTCTACAGACAGTGGCCAATGCCAGGTGCCCTAGAGGGAGTGAACCTAAGAGGTAATGATCTAGTGATCTCTCTCCTGCCATCCATCTCCACCCTCTGACAAACAGAGGCTAGGGACACCATACACAATCAGATTGTCATCGTAGTAGCTTACCTTCTAGGAGTTCAAAATGTGATCGCAGACACACTCATCAGTCTCTTCTCTCAAAACCAGTAGTGGGAGATAGATTCCACCATACTTCACCACATATTCCGGCAATGGGGCATTCCTCAAATAGTCCTGGTCACTATGGCAATAAACAAGAAATGCACCCAGTTCTGCACCAGAGTGCAAGCTGGGTCACTGATCCTTGAGGGATACCTTTTACCTTCTGTGCTCATTTTGGGTCTACTATACCAATGGTTTTCAAACTGTGGGTTGGGTCGTGGAATGTAAGGCACTGGGTCGCGGCGGCTCTGGTCAGCACTGCCGACCGGGCCATTAAATGTCCCATCGGCGGGGCTGCCTGGCTAAGACAAGTTAGTCCCTACCTGTTCTGACACTGCACTGCACCCTGGAAGCAGCCAGCAGCAGGTCCGGCTCCTATGTGGGGGGGCCATGTGGCTCCGCGCGCTGCCCCTCCCCGAGCACCGGCTCCGCACTCCGCCCCTGCCCCAAGCACCGGCTCTGCACTCCCATTGGCCGGTTCCTGGCCAATGGGAGCTGGGGCTGATATGTGCCTGCAGGCCTCCGCCTAGGAGCCAGACCTGCTGCTGGCCACTCTTGGGTCGCCGCACGGTCCGAGGTGCTAGGACAGGCGGGAAGCCTGCTTTTGCACCTCTGCTGCACCGCTGACTGGGAGCCACCTGAGGTAAGCCTGTGCCCCAAACTCATGCCCCAATTCCCTGCCCCAGACCTGAGGCCCCCCGAAACCCGGAGTCCCTGTATCCCAAATTCCCCATCCCCGAGTCCCCTCCCACACCGCAAACACGTCATTCCTGGCCCCACCCCACAGCCCTCATCCCCGCACCGCAACCTCCTCACCTAGCCCTGAGTCCCTCCCACACCCCAAACTCCTCATCCCAAGCTCCGTTGGGTTGCGGGCATCAACAATTTTCTTCAACTGGATCACCAGGAAAAAAGTTTGAAAACCACTAGTATACGCATTTCTCCAACTCCTCTAATATCCAAAATTCTACTCAAAATAAGAAAGGACAAAGCCAGAGTTATTCTAACAGCCCCAACCTGGCCTAGGCAAACATAGTGTCCTTATCTGATACATCTGGCCGTTTATTCACCAATTACTCTCTAGGCCATTCCTCATCTCCTCTCCCAGGAAGGTGGGAAGATCCTTTACTGCAATCTCTGAGTTTTTCTGCCTCAAAGTGTGGATTGTTGATGGTTCATGAGATTAGAAACAACCTATTCAGAGGAAGTAAAAATATTCTGGGGGAGGGGGGAATTCTGTGCAACTGCACACACGCAGAACTCATGTGCCGTGCAGAATTCCCCCCCCCCCCCCCGCAGAAAATACATTCTGCTGGAAAGGTGCTGTAGTTGCTCCTTTTGCCCACCAGGGGCTGCTGTGGAACCAGAACAGAGAGCCGCTGCTCTCAGGCTGGAGCAGCCCCCGCTGCGGATAGGGAAGAGAAAGAAGTTGTGTTCCTCACAACATCCTGCCTGTGGGGCCAGGTCAGGAGGCACAGGATGTGGAGGAATGGACAATATGGGGTTGCTGGAGTGGGGATCAGAGACTTGGGTTCAGAATGGCTAGTGGGGGGGAACAGACTAGGGTGGGGACTGAATGGAAGTAGGGGTGCAGGAACACATGAGGACAGGGTGAAGGGGTGCAGGAACACTTGAGGATGGGAGAGGGGTGTAGGGCCACATGGGAGACAGGAGGGAAGGTGTGCAGGGACATATGGGGGGAGAGGGCGGTTCAGTGGGGGCAGAAGGGAGGGGGCCCAGGGACACATGAGGACAGGGGATGGCTGAGTGGGGGCGCAGAGACACATATGGGGAGGAGACAGCTGAGTGGGGACCCAGGGACACATGAGGACAGGGGATGCAAGTATACATGGGGCTGGGGAGAAGGAGTGGCTGAGTGGGAGTGCAAGGACAGATAGGGACAGGAGCAGATGGGCCTGACTGAAAGAGAGAGGCTTGGGGTCATCCAGGGTCTGCATGGTGGAGGCTCCCTAACAATCCCTCCCTGTCCCAAAATACCTGTTCCATACTTCTCCCACCTACACCCAATAACCCTTCAAGTTCACACTCGTGCTCCTTCCCAGCATTACTTCCCTCTCCCATAGCTCCTCCCTTACCCCTGACTCCCCTAAGCCTTTGCAGTGCTTCTGAAGGGTTCAGGAAATACATTTCTGTATTGTAGTTTAAATGAATTAATATGCCTAGTAAGGAATTTTTGTCAAAAAACGTTTCCTGAATCTTTTTTGTTGTCTGTATCATTACGGACATAGTTGCTGACAGGTATTTTGAAATAAATTACCCAAACAATTGAAACTGGCATGATTATATTGTGTTATTTTGACAAATAAAATATGCAGATTTTTTCAGAATTTTAAAATATTTTGTGCAGAATTTTTTTTTTTGTGTACAGCATTCCCCCAGGAGTATAAAAAAAGTGCTATTACACAGCAGAAAACAGTCTACACGCTACACCCCACTTACAAAAATGGACAAGATTTGCCTACTGGTATGACTTCAAACACATTCCACCCGTAACCTCATCACCATCAGGTACATTAGACTACATCCTAGAACTTAAAAACTTGGGGCTGTCATTGAGTTCCACTGGAGTACACATGGCGGCCATCATGGCTTTCCATTCTCCAATACACGGTTATTCTGTATTTGCCCACCCAATGATGATGAGGTTCCTCAGGGAGCTCAGAAATCTCTTTCCACTAGTCAAACATCCTAGTCCGGTTTGGGACCTCAATCTGGTTTTTAAATGCCTACAAGATCTCAGTTTGAATCGATGGCTACCTGCTCCCACCTACATTTGTTGATGAAAACAGCATTTCTGGTAGTCATCATGTCAACTTGACATATTGAGGAAATATGTGCCCTTATGGCATATCCCCCTTCCACAGCACTTTTCAAAGACAAGGACACATTACAACCACACCAAAAATACCTTCCTAGCTCCACATTAATCAACCCATTCATCTCCCAATTTTCTACCCTAAACCTCACCTAGACAAAGAGGAGGCCCAGTTGCACCCATTTGATGACCGGCACAGTTGCACCCATTTGATGTCAGCCTTCTATCTTGATAGGATTAATCCTTTCAGAAAGACTCCAAATTATTTATTTCAATTGCAGACAGATGAAAAGGGTCTGTTGTGTCTAAACAAAGTCTTTCCAATTAGATTTTCAACTGCATTAGTTGTAGCTACCAATGTTGTAGTCTCTAAGGACTCTGACATATGAACTCACTCTACGAGGTCTATTTCCTTTTCTAGAGCCCTTCTCATAAATGTTCCCATTACTGAAATATGTAGAGCCGCATTGGAGGCCTCTATACGTACCATTGCTGAGCACTATGCAATAACTCATGACTTGGTTTCCAATGCTGCATTTGGCTCTGAGTTGAGTCGAGTATTGACAAAAATATGGCAAAGCCACCTCCTCCTTTAAAGGGAACTGCTCAGTAGTCACCTAGAATGGAGCACCCTTAGGGACACTACTTGAAGAAGAAGAAGAAATGCTTACTCATGTAGTGTAGTAACTGCTCTTTGAGATGCGTGTCCCTATGGGAGCTTCACTTAAGGTGATCAAATGTCCTGATTTTGTAGGGACAGTCCTGATTTTTGGGTTTTTTTCTTATATAGGCTCCTATTACACCCCCACCCCCTGTCCCGATTTTTCACATTTGCTGTCTGGTCCCCCTGCTTCACTACCCATCCTCCTTCCCCTCAGCTTTGGAGTTCTCTGCTATGGAGCCATGTGGTAGAGAAGGAACTGAGGGCAGTTCACCCTCACAGTGCTATATAACAGCACAGAGTATGAGACTGAGTAAGATGCATGTGCAGGCCAAATGGACACTGCTATGAGAAATCCCTGCTCAAAGATGCGGGGGCACAATGGCACCTAGAATGGAGCAGCCTTAGGGGCACACATCTCAAAGAACCACAGTTACTTCATAGAGTGAGTAACCATTTCTTCTCTTCTCTTTTCTATCATCTAGCTCCTCATATTAGTGTTCACCTACTATTTTGCCTTCCTTTTTCATGTTTGTGAGACTGTTACCCATAGGAGGGTACTCAGTAGGTTCTTGCTGCTTAGGGTGACCCTATTTCCCAAAGGGAAAATAGGACAGCACACGGGACTGGCCCGAGCTGCTCGCCCAAGCCCTCCTCCCCACATGGGGCTGGCATCGTTGCTGCTCACTTGAGCTTTGCCCGCCCTCCCTGTGCGAGGCTGATGCTGATGTTGCTGCTCGTTCGAGCCCTGCCTGCCCCCCATGTGAGGCTGATGCTGGTGTCACTGCTCGCTCGAGCCCTGCCTGCCCCCCTGCCTGAGCCCTGCCGCCCCCCCTGCATGGGGCTGGTGTTGCAGCTTGCTAGAGCCCTGCATGTGCCGAACCCTGCCCCTCCTCCCGCGCGGGGCTGATATTGGCATAGCTGCTCGCTCGAGCCCTGCATGCCACCTACCTTCCCCCCTGCGCAGAACTGGCATCTCCCTTCCATCCCTCACCTGTTCCTCTGCAAGTCACTTTTTTGACAAAAGTGGACATTTGTCGGATTTGCTCTTGTCAACTGAGGAAATGAGACAAATGCCAACTTTTGCCATAAGTCAGGATGGCCAGGACAGAGCTTAAAAAAAGGACTGTCCTGTCCAAAACAGGACGTATGGTCACCCTACTGCTGCTGCCCTTTAAAAGGACAGAGTGGGAGGCAGAGGGAAGAGACCCTTTTGATTCAGGATACCAGGAAAAGCAGTAAGGATAAGAGCAACTGGATAGTAAATAGTAAGACTGATTCATTTTTATGACCATCAATAGGTACTTAAGAGTTTTTTTTTTCTGAATAGTTTAATTAATGCATAACACGGAGCTGTTTTTCATCTTAGGACAGAAAGCTGCCCTGTGTCACCTCCTTCTTGCCAGAGTATATCTCTGCGAACATTCCTTGGAAATGCAGAATTTCTGTTTGACTAATAAGGTACTTTAGGTGGGGAAAAGTGAGAGTGTGTGTGTGCAGCGAGGGAATACTTGCACAATTTACTACCCATAATAAAAAGTTTGCTGTTCTAAGTTCTGCAGATCAATCTGTGACCCATATTGCATGAAAGGTAACCAACAGCAGCAAGATAAGAAGAAATAGTAAACAAATAAGACATGATTGGTTTTTATGACCATCAATCAGTGAAAAATAACAGAGAAAATAATTAGAGAAAGTAATAAAGCACCAAAAGGGGTATAATCTGATAATGACAAACCAGAACCACTTTTGTAAATGGTAAATCATATCTCCAGCGTTAGATTCCTTTGAAAGAGTTAACAAATACACACAACATACATATAGTAAAACATTTCTGCTACATGCACACATTTTAATTTTTTGCCTCTTCATGGATAGGTTTCATATTAAAAAAAACAGATGTAACACAATCAGTAAATTATAGCCACGTTTAATGGCTGCATGTCGTTTAGTTTTTTTAGAGCAAATACATACTGTAGTTTTCTACTACTAAATTATGCCTTCATCTACTTTTTGATTAGATCATAGGCATGAGTCATTTTACAGACTGAAGAACAGTATTAGTTCTAAGATACCGCATAGAACACCAGGCCCTGAATACATCTATTTACAAAAGATTAGGCTGCCATCTTTTGGCAGAAGGAAAGGAACAAAAAACTTTATTAACAAACACAGATAAGATGTATTGTGCCATCGGACTCTCCTGTTTGATTTTAATATAATAATTCCAAGACCCATAGTCCTCAGAGTATATTAATGTTTTTTGCAGGCCAGTACTATCCCAACTGTAGTTGCCCTCTTATGGCTTACCTAGACTAGGATAAAAGGTGTATTTTAAAAACACGTTAGCCAATGTGTTTTAACTAATACATTCTAAAATTCTAGGGTTCACTGCCACTGGGTTTCATATTTTAAAATACAATTTGCTCTGTCTGCACTATAGTTTTTAAAAGTTTTACTTAAAATTTGTTAACGAACTGTTTTGTAAAATGCATCTTTCATCCTTGTCTAGACAACCTCCTGAAATAAGAGTTTGGTACTTGACTTCTAATAGAGAGTACTTGACTCCCTAACAGAATTCTAATGCGGAATTCACTATTGTAATCTCTCCTCTGCAGGGTGGAAAAAAATCAATGATTTTAAAAAATAAATAAAAAAAAATCAGATTTTAAAAAAAAATTTAAATCGGATTTTTTTGATAAAATGCTTTTCGAAGAAAAAACCTATCTAAAGATAGTTTTAATTAAGATACATTATAGCTCAAAGATATCTCATCATGGAATAGGGATTATAAATTCTAATTCTATAGTATGAGACAATATATTCATGTAATGTTTAAGAAAATTTTTGTAAATGAGTTCCAATAGTTCATGGATTAGGGACCCAATCTTATGGGGTTCCACAGGCTTCTGTAGAGATAATTTAGGTTAATCTTTGTATCTACCCAATGGGACTCTGCTCAGTCTAGAAGATACCATCAGAGATGCTCAGTTTTGCAGTCCTCAAACTGTGGATTTGTGTCTACAGACATGCTTGTTAACAGCACAAATGTTTTAAATAAATAAATAAATAAATAACAGAGAAATAACAGACCTCAACTCTATTGTCCCGCTGCAAATTTGTGTACACAGAGTCAATCCCTTACCTCTCTCTAAAAGTGCAAAGTTTCAAAAAGTTCAATGAATTAGAAGATTGTTGGGGGCAGAATAGATCTGGACAAGGAGAAGAAGTGAGAAGCGAGGGACATATGCTTGTTTTGTTAAAATATTATATGTTTGCGGTTGAATACTTATCCAGAATACTTAATGTTGTCATTTTAGTTAAATAAAACAATTTAAATGTCTGTCTGGTGATGTTCTCCTCCTAATACAGCGTGGCAAGAAAATCCTCCAAATACTAATGATTAACCTGTTGAATTGGAGATAGTTCACCTCCCAATGACTTCATAAATATCTGCTTCAATTACCTTTGGTAAATGAAATAACCAAACATTCTTCTTCGACAGATGTCCCTGTGGGTGCTCCACTCCAGGTGTTGGTGCGTCCCTGCGCCTTTGCTCGGAGATTTTTGTAGCAGTACTCGTACCGGCCACGCATGCGCAGAGGCTGCCCCCCCCCGCTGTGAGTCTAGCTTAATAGTACGCATGCATGGCCGGTCTCCTCAGTTCCTTCTCTACCGTCCCCGGCCTGAGACGGAGCTCAGCAGACTCGTTAGGAAATTCCTTTCTCTTGTTACAGTTACCCTTCTAGTTAGTTAGTTTGTTGTTAGTTATAGTTAGTTACCATTTTTATCTGAAAAAAAAAAAAAAATCCTGTCAGCTGCAGCCGCTTCAGACATGCCTGGCTCCACAGGCTTTAAACGCTGCTCAAACTGCAAGGAGGCTATCCTGCTGTCAGATGGCCACCCACACTGTATAAAATGTTTGGGGGAGACCCACATTCCTCAAAAATGTGCCCAATGCAGAAAACTCAGCTCCAGGGCACAGAAGGACAGGGAGCTTAGACTGAAACTGCTCCTCCTCCAGAAATCCCTAGGAGCGGCTTCGGACCCAGGCGCTGATTCTGGCTCCGCTGCCCACCACCGCCCCCCCGCCTCAAACAAACACAAGAAATCTGCTAAGAAAGGGCACCTTTTGTCATCTTCAAAGGAAACCCTGAGACACAAGCCCTCCTCGGGCAGATCTACTGCTTCCCTGCCTGTGCTCCCCCGCTTGAGCACATTTGACAAACCGGGCTCCTCCGGCACTGCACGAAAACCGCCTGAGGCTGTGGCGGTGGCGCGAAGCTCCGGTGCCAAGGCTTCAGGCTTTCAGCTGCCTGCCTCTCTTCTGGCACCGTTCGGCACCACGACGGATGCGGTGCTGACATTCCACACCCTGCCTGACCTCCTGCAGGCTGATGCTGCCCTCCCGGCACCGGCCATGGCCACGGCACCGGCACCCGTGGAACTGATTGGCAGTGAGCCAAGAAACAAAACCCCGGCTCAGAGGAATGTTACCTCATTGCAACTCCCTCCTGCACAGCCTTCACCTCACGCAGGAGCCTCACCACTTCAATTTACTCAGGCAAGAGATCTGCTGGTTTCACCTATCCTGCAGTCTCCCCTGCTGAATGCCTGTTTCTCTTCGATAGCAGAGTCAGGGTCTGAACAGCCTTCCTCCAGTGAGGAGGAAACTGGACCACAGGAGGGTTTTTCTCCGTATCAACCCTCCCATCCCCAGACCCCAGTCAACAGAAGTTTTAGGAAAATTACCTCAGCCTATTCTCAGGATCCTGCCCTGGGGGGGTGAACACCTGGATGGCACCACCTATGCCTTACCCACCACCATGGCAATATTGGGCACCGTGGGCATCGTACCCTCGAGAACACACACACTACGCCACCTCAACCAGGCGCAACACCGGTCTAGCACCACCACCTGACGAACCTGCCAATGACACCAGACACCAGGCAGCACCGTCACACTTGCAGGATCAACCAAGTCCTGCTCCTATTCCAGTAGAGCCGGAAGTAACACCTGAAGAAGCCTTACTTCCCCCTCCTCCAATACCGTCGGATGACTACGCAAAATTCCAAGACCTCTTTAAAAGAGTTGCCAGTGACTTGAGAATTAACTTGGAGGAAGTCCCTGAACAACAGCATGAGTTAACTGACATCCTACAGCCCTCTTCTTCCTCTAGGGTTGCGTTACCAATCAACGTAGCCCTTTTAGAACCTGCTAAGTCCATCTGGCAGACTCCAGCTACATGCCTACCGACCTGTAAACAAGCGGACCGGAAGTACTTCATCCCTTCTAAGGGCTCTGAATTCCTTTTTACCCATTCGGCGCCAAACTCGTTAGTAGTAGACGCAGCGAACCAAAGGGCCAAACAACAGTATTCCCGCTCCACCCCAGCTAACAAGGAAAGTAAACGCTTGGACCTCTTTGGTCGTAAAGTATATGCATCCTCGACGCTACAATTTCGTATAGCTAATTATACTGCAGTTCTTGCAAAATATGACCACAGAAACTATAATAAGTTCATGGACTTTATTGACGACATCCCAGAACAGAAAAAACAACAATTCACAGCCCTGGTTTCCGAGGGACAAATCATATCATGTACTGCTCTTCAAGCGGCCCTCGATGTAGCCAACACTGCAGCAAGATCGACCGCCACAGCAGTGATCATGCGCCGAGGTTCCTGGCTCTCCTCCTCTTTCTTTCCTCGAGAGGTCCAGAGCACCATTGAAGATCTTCCCTTTGACGGTGAAAAACTTTTTGCTTCCGCCACGAACGACATGCTTCACTCAATGAAGGACTCAAGGGCAACCCTCCGGTCCTTAGGTCTCCAGACACCTACGACCAGAAGACGGCAATATAGATACCAACCTTACCAACGTCCACGCTACCCCGCATTTACACAACACTCCCATAGACCACAGGACAACAACAACAACAACAACAACAACAACGCCAGAGACCAAGATTCCAGCGTCGTCGTCCCAATTCTGCGGGGGCGCCTCAACCCCTTCCAACTAATAGGCAGATTTGAAGCCTTGGTCGAGGGTTTAGAAAACAGCGTTCCCACTTCAGCCAGCACACATATCTTTGGACACCGCCTACGACCATTCTCCCACCAATGGCAGAACATTACCTCCGACAAGTGGGTTATAGAGGTGATTACAATTGGATACACCATCCCCTTCCTCTCCTTGCCTCCCACCCACCCACCCTCCCCGTCCCTCTTCAGGGACCCTTCTCACGAGCGACTACTTCTCCAAGAAGTGCAACATCTCCTTCAACTGGGATCAATAGAAATTGTGCCAGAACAACACAAAGGAAAGGGTTTTTACTCCCATTATTTCTTAACAGAAAAGAAAACTGGGGGATGGCGACCAATCCTCGACCTCAAGCGGCTCAACAAATTTGTCAAAAAGCAAAAGTTCAAGATAGTTACTCTCACCACCATAATCCCAGTGCTGGAGCAGGGCGATTGGTTTTCAGCCCTCGACCTACAGGACGCCTATTTTCATGTGACTATACACCTGGCCCACAGACGCTTCCTACGTTTTACTCTTGGCTCAACACATTTTCAATACAGGGTTCTTCCCTTCGGACTGTCCACGGCCCCCTGTGTTTTTTCCAAGATCCTAGCCGTAGTTACTGCCTACCTCAGAAAACAAGGGGTCGTAATATTTCCTTACCTCGACGATTGCCTCCTCAAAGCCTCAACGTTCGACGAAGCTCTCCGATCCACGCGGCTTACCGTCGATTGTTTCCTATCTCAAGGCCTGCAAATAAACAAAAACAAATCCACATTATGCCCCACCCAACATCTGGAGTTCATAGGGGCATACCTCGACTCCCGGACGGGATTGGCATCTCTTCCACCCGACCGCTTCACCTCCATAAGCCGACTGGCCACAAAAATTCGCAACAATCCCCAGGTGACTGTCCGAGACTGTCTACAAATACTAGGTCACATGGCCTCGTGCACTTTCATCGTCCAAAATGCACACCTCTACATGAGGTGTTTCAAAGCGTGGTTGGCCACGGTTTACAGACCGAATGTGCACTCTCTAAACAAGACTCTTTCCATACCTTTCCGAGTCAAAGATTCTCTACTGTGGTGGACAGTTCACTCCAACCTCTGCTCTGGAGTCTCCTTTCTTCAGGAGGCTCCGTCCCTCATACTGACTACCGATGCATCTCTGACAGGCTGGGGTGCACACATGTCTCACCACACAGTCCAGGGGCTATGGTCTTCAACCGAGACCTCTCTGCACATAAATGTCCTAGAACTTCGAGCCATTCGCAATGCGTGCCGTCACTTTCTTCCACTAATCAGGAATCACGATGTACGCATAATGACAGACAACATTGCATGCATGTTCTATGTAAACAGGCAGGGAGGAGCTCGATCCCACTCGCTTTGCACACAGGCTACGAAGCTCTGGAATTGGTGCATTGTGAACAACATCCGGGTATCAGCTGCCTATCTTCCCAGAGTGATGAACACCACAGCGGACGAACTAAGCAGACGCTTTCCCTGGGATCATGAATGGGAGATAGACGAGAAAACCATTCACAACATATTCCGCATTTGGGGTCACCCAACCATAGACCTTTTTGCAACTGCAAAAAACAAGAAATGTTCCGACTTTTGCTCCAGAGCGGGCCTGGGCAAACATTCCCTGGGAGACGCATTCATGATCCCATGGCACTGAAACTTACTCTATGCGTTTCCCCCAATACTGGTTCTCAACAGGGTCCTGATAAAAATACGAACAGACCGTGCCAAGGTGATCCTAATTGCCCCGTCGTGGCCCAGACAACCGTGGTTTCCGTTCCTCACCAGAATGTCGATTCGACCACCAATCTCGTTGCCTCTCCTCCCGAACCTCCTATCACAACAACACGGCCGATTTCTCCACCCCAACCTGTCCATGCTTCACCTCAAAGCCTGGTTCCTACATGGTTCTCCCAAAGCGAACTAGATTGCTCTGAACAAGTTCAAAGAGTGCTCCTACATAGCAGAACACAATCTACTCGCACCACCTATCTACGAAAGTGGAAACGATTCACACATTGGTGTTCAGCTAAACAACTTTGTCCCACGTCGGTATCTCTCTCGCTCATACTTGATTATCTATTGGACCTTAAGCGATCCGGCCTTTCTTTCAGCTCCATCAGAGTCCATTTAGCTGCTATTACAACTTTTCATGACAAAATTGATGATACTTCTGTTTTTGCTCATCCAATCACCAAGCGTTTCCTCAAGGGACTCCAAGCCCTATACCCAGACATTAAACCACCTACCACCCAGTGGGACCTTCATTTAGTACTATCTTGCCTAACTCAACAACCATTTGAACCCCTAGCCACGTGCTCCCATTTACACCTTTCGATGAAAACAGCATTTTTAGTGGCAATTACCTCCGCCAGACGGGCAGGGGAAATAGCAGCTCTTATGGCAGACCCACCATATACGCTATTTTTCAAAGACAAGGTTACTCTCAGATTACACCCCAAATTTCTTCCTAAGGTGCATTCGTCATTCCACATTAATGAGCCAATACACCTACCAATCTTTTTTCTGAAACCACATGCGAACTCGTTTGAAGCTACAATGCATACATTAGATGTATGCAGGGCCTTGTCCTTCTATTTGGATAGAACCAAACCTTTTAGAAACTCTTCTAGACTTTTTGTCTCCATCGCGGAACGTTCCAAAGGTTCCCCTATTTCTACCCAGAGGCTTTCAAACTGGATTTCTCAGTGCATCCGGTTGTGCTATCAGATGAAGAAGGTTACACCTCCAGACGGCATCAGAATGCACTCCACTAGATCTCTGGCTGCCTCTGTAGCATTCTTACGCAAAGTTCCCCTGGCTGATATTTGTAAAGCAGCCACTTGGTCCTCTGAGCACACATTTGTTAAACACTATGCCCTTACTCAAGGCCCCCTTTCTGATATACGTTTGGGCAGGGCTGTACTATCTACGGCATTCCTATCAGATCCGAAGTCCCTACCTCCTTGAGACACACTGCTTTTAAGTCACCTGGAATGGAGCACCCACAGGGACATCTCTCGAAGAAGAAGAGGAGGTTACTCACCCTGTGCAGTAACTGACGTTCTTCGAGATGAGTGTCCCTGTAGGTGCTCCACTACCCACCCTTCTCCCCTCTACTTCGGAGTTGGGGTAGCCTCCATTGTAGAGAAGGAACTGAGGAGGCCGGCCACGCATGCATACTATTAAGCTAGACTCACAGCGGGGAGGCAGCCTCTGCGCATGCGTGGCCGGTACGAGTACTGCTACAAAAATCTCCGAGCAAAGGCGCAGGGACGCACCAACACCTGGAGTGGAGCACCCACAGGGACACTCATCTCGAAGAACGTCAGTTACTGCACAGGGTGAGTAACCTCCTCTTCATTCATTTTCTGATATAGCTGTAAAACTAATCTGAAAAGTTTTCAAAATAAATCACTGTTTAAAAATCTATAGTGTGTATCTTCTAAAAATGAAACCTACATCTATCTCTGAGTTGTGAAGAATATGTATTAAGGTTATAACAACCAACAAGACCGCACTTTTATGTAGAAAACCATGATTAAATCGAGTCTTCCTGACTAGAGATTTAAATCAATTTAATTTAAATCAAATCCACCCTGCTCCTCTGTGTTGCAGCTGTCTCAATCTCCTGGAGATGAACATATATTTTCATTACTTTGCTTGTATTCTCTTTATTAATTATATCCATATTCTCTGGTGCATGAATCTTTTTGGTGGCAGGCTAATCTTACTTGTGTAGCAAGAGAATGGCTCTGTTCTTACTTCATTGTATTTTGTGGTGGAAATCTCTGCCACAAGGAACAAATCATAGTGCTGCTCGTTCCTAATATAAACTGGAGTAAGATTGTCGTTCTCTTTTAATAGATTTTTCCCATTACTTTTTTTTGGCCTGTACTATACCTGTGTATGTAAATATAAATGCTGGAAAACACTGATGTAGAAAAGTGAAATAACTTTGAATATTTTGTTATGGTTAAAGGGATGTTATCAGGTGAAAAATCATACTTAACAAAATCTGACCAGTTATACATAACCCATTATACTAAAATTTGAAATAATTTTCTAGTTTTAGTCCTCACAATTAATAGTGTTCACTTACTTCTTTCATTATTGTACTTTCCTTGTGGACCATAAAAATAGACATCCGGTTCACTTTTTGGCCCTCAAGCATTCTCATAATGTTGCAAAGTTTGGGTTGCAAACATAGTAGGGAAATGCTTAAATCCAAACAAAGTAGTATTTTCATTGGATTTAAAAACAAATAAACCACAGATGTTACTGAACTTATGTTTTGGGTCTAACTTGACCTGAGAATATTCTTAAAGAATATTAAGTGTACTTTTAATCAGATCTGGTCAATGAAAGATTATGAAATATTCTCTGATTTTCCCACTTAATTATTGTGTGCTTGAGTTGATAGAATTTACTTCTACAGTAAATAAGTATAAACTATATTACACCTCTACCCCGATATAACGCTGTCCGCGGGAGCCAAAAAATCTTACCGCGTTATAGGTGAAACCGTGTTATATCGAACTTGCTTTGATCCGCTGGAGTGCGCAGCCCCGCCCCCTTCCCCGAGCACTGCTTTACTGCGTTATATCCAAATTTGTGTTATATCGGGTCGCATTATATCGGGGTAGAGGTGTAATATTTTATTCTGCGATCACATATGTGGAAGATTAACTCTTTTATATGTAACTGTTGAATATGAGCATTCACAGTGTTGCATGTAACATACTAATGCAATTTTCAACCTTTTTTTCTTTTCATATAGCACCATTGAACCTCTGTATTTCACCTATGGAATCTTATTTGCCTGTGGTTGTTCATTTGCATACCAGCCATCCTTGGTCATTCTGGGGCACTATTTCAAGAAGCGCCTTGGACTAGTGAATGGCATCGTCACTGCCGGCAGCAGCTTGTTCACTGTGTCATTGCCTTTCCTTTTAAGAGTGTTGATTGATTCAGTTGGCCTGTACAACACTTTAAGGGTCCTGTGCATCCTTATGTTTGTTCTTTTCCTGGCTGGCTTCACTTACAAACCCCTCATTTCCAGTGCAAGTGACAAAGAGGGTGGAAAGAAGGGCATGTTGAGATTTCCTCCTGCAAAGAAGATTTTCAGTTTCTCCATTTTCAAGGTTACGGGTTATCGAATCTGGGCTTTTGGAATCCCTGCTGCACTTTTTGGATACTTTGTGCCTTATGTTCACTTGGTAAGTGCACATCTTTTACTATGTTTAGTTTATTTAAAAAATCTATTGCCTTTATATTCTGGACTAAGAAAATCACTGGTATTAGGAATATGTAACATCTAAGTTGTACTGTGGAGGATCACGTGGCTTGTGTTCTAATGTTGTCTGCAATTAGGAGACATTCTAGCTGTCAATCAGAACCTTTACACTCTCTTAGTCTGGAGCCAGTTTAATTTTTAGTTTCTTATTTTCTCCCCTGAGGTTGTATAGAGGAGGAAAAGGAAAAATATTTTAACTGCACAAGAAAGCCTCTGGGTAGTATTCTGTTTCACTTCAAATGAATTTTGTACTATTGACTGAACAAAATTGTTTGGTTTTTTTTAAGGCCCTGAACAGTAAACATTGCCAATTACACTGTATATTTATGTATCATTTGAGTGAGGATAGTGACTGGATGTTGCATATTAGAGTTCAGAGCAGTACTGAGAATATACTTTAGAATATACAAATATTATGCTTTGGATTTATTGGATACTTTATGAAAAAACACTCCTGCAGATAACAAAATAGGGAGATTTTGATCATGAATGTAATGAAAGAATTAAAATATATTGCAGAAAAAAAGTTGATTTCTAGTCCATGCTTAATTTCCCATTTTGATTGATATGTCAGCAGTATTATTAACTAGAGCTTTGCTAAAAATTTGCACTGCCAGTACATCAATTTTTTAATAATTATTTGCTAGTTTTGTTAGAAGTAAAATATTTGGGCTATATCTTGCCTTTCCCTTTGAAATTTTGTAATAATAAATATGAAAAAGGAAATTCCAAATTTCGTATAACTCCAGTAGTAACATTCCCATTCCCATTTTCATGGGTTTATAACTGCTAGGGTTAGTGCTTCTTTAGGATAGTTCCTATCTCTACAATAACTAATAGAACCTGGAGCTATGGTGCCATAGAAGCTGTCAGTCATCTACATCTTGTGCATGTACTTCAGTTACTTTGTCTCTACAGCAAAAAAAAAATACTGCTCCTTCACCTTCTTCTCCGCCTACAAAGTTCTTACTCTAATGATATTTGGTGCAACTTGGAGGCACCTTACATGAACTTCATCCAACTGGACAAGCATCACATTTCTTAGTGAGTTATTTTTGAGCAGCTTCCTAACTGGGGCTGTCGAGCCTGAAGTGATGGACTTGCAAAGCAAAGGACTTAGGCCTGTTCTACACTTAAAAAAAATTAGATTCACCTAGCTGCCATGCTCAGGGCTGCGAAAAAATTCTAACCCCTAGTGCAGACATGGGTAGGTTGATGAAATAGTGGGTAGGTCGATGAAATTTCTGTTGACATAGCTACCACCTCTCAGCGAGATGGATTAACTACACTTTGGAAGAACTCTTACGTCGATGTCGGAAGAATATGCAATACAAAGGTTCAGTGCCGTAGGTATGCCACTGTAGCATCTGTAGTGTAGGCATATCTTTAAAAGAAATGAATCAGAAGGGATGAATTGATTATTCCGTTCCACAGCCTCTTCAGCAAATTTACACTAAGAATGTTTGATAAAGAGCAGCCACTACTAGGGTTGCCATCTATCATGGAAAAAATCAGGATTGCTTCAGTTTTCATTAATTTGTCTGACATAAGTAAGTAACTTGATGCAAAAAGAGTTTTATTTAAAATATGCCTATATACAACATAGTGGGTGACAAATTATGATGTCATGATGTTGTATTACTTTGTGGCAATGAATGCATCAAATACATGAAATGATTCTGCATGAAAAATGTCACTGCTGGTATTAAATTAATGTATTATAAGCAGGCAATGATTTGAATTTTTGATTGACCAAAAATTGTGACTTGTTTTTGGTTACTTTGTTATAATTGTATTATTAGTGGTTTTACTGTGTGCCTATTCTTATGTAGACTGTATTTCTTCAAAATAGTGAGTAAATCCTTTTTTAAACAAATCCCATGTAGTGTAATTGCAGACTAGATACCATATAAGGTAGAAATAGTGAGGCACTGGACTTTTGTTTGCTTTGAGTTCTCTAGCTGCTCCAGTAAATGACAGAGCTCAAGAAGCAAGCAAAATAAATTTTTAAAAAATCTAATTTGATGCCTTCCTTGTATGTGTGAGGAACTAGCAATAACCAAATACATGAAAATTACTAAACACACCTTAAAACTTCTTCAGAATTCTGAAAGACAAAGCTAACATACCTGCCATCACTAAGGTAAATTGGGTTATACAAAATACAGGCAAAAATTATGACAATCTTTTAACTAGCCAAAAGTACTGCATAAGAGATTCTCAGCTCTATTAGGATGCTTGTAAATGGGTGTTGCTTGGGCCCAAGATTTGATTGAACCCACAAGTAGAGTTGGGGGGAAAAAGACACAGCTTACTGATTTAAAATAGTTTATTCTGTTTATTATGTGCTTTCATATATATAGATGGTCGGCTTTTGCAGTATGGTCTCTTCTATATCATATGGGGTAATTTATGGCTCAAATTGAGGGATAGGGATCCAGTATATAAAAGCAACTTGTGATCTATGCTGCTTTTAATGGTATTATACTTTCTGATGATGCCTTGGAAAGAGTTATGTAAAGGTAGGTATAAAATGTAAGATTTAGAAAATGATCTTGAAATGGCAATATCAAGGGTTTCCTCCCATGAGATATCCTAAGACCCAATATTTGGATCTTTTGTACAAATATCTAGAAACATAAACTGCCTTAATTTAACATTTCAGTAATATTAAAATGCTATGAATTTCAATAGGTTTGGTCAATCTACTACATGTGGGGGGAACTTCTCCATTTCTGAGGAATTTACACTATCAGAATAACTGACAAATGATTCAGAGAAAAAAACCCAAGGATTCTTTTAATAGAGTTTTCATAAAATCCTTAATTTGTTGTACTCTCTGCTTTGCCTGTAAACCTGCAAAGAAAATCAGTCCTAAACAGCATCCAACACTTGGAAACAATCCTTCCATTCCAGTGCAAAACAAATTCTTTCTTTTTTTACTTAACAGCTTGTTACTGAAAGAAACGGGGAAGTCTTCTGTCTGTTTTACACTTTTCTCCTTTAAACATCTGGATTAAGGAAACAAAATTTTGGGTGGAAATCTGTATCTTAAATTGTTATTTATATTGTATTAGCACCCAGAGGCTCCAATAGGGATCAAGGCCCCATTTGTAGTAGGTGCTTTGCAAAGACACAGTCCCATCCCTGTAGAATTTACAGTCTAAGGCAAGATGTGACAAGTGAATCACAAACAATAGGAGGGGAGGGAGGAGTATAGTCTATATAACTGTGACTTATTACTGTATAGGTATTTTTATGGATCTTATCAATGTAATATCTGTTTACCTTCATGCAGCATTTGATGGTTCTGAATTAAACACTTCAATTGATGATCACTAGCATTTCAGAAAACCTGGCATTCAAACACCATAGTAGATTAATCTCTGGTTCTAGTCATGTCAGAAGCAAAGAAAGTCAGGAGGAAGCAAGCCAGCAATAAATATATTGTTATGCTAAAATCTTAATGTTTTGTGAACAAGCAATGCTACACCCATTGTCAAAGCAGTGTAATACATATGCTTTCAGGATCGGTAAACTTTTCTAAACCTTGGGCTTGGATCATTGATCAGAAAGCAGAGTGTTTTAATATGTACCTGAAAGAGTACCCATTTGTGAAAGATATATTTTATGATAATTATTTTACATATAAGCCTAAAGGACTCCTCCATTCCCAATAGCTCTTTTGACCAAATCCAAATGTTGTAACATCACAAGATACACACGTGCTGTCTTTTGATCCCCCTGGAGTTAAATGGATGGTCAATTTATGAATATCTGTCTGTTTAAATAATCCCTAACAAACATGCATCAGTTTAAAATATGTGCTAGTAAGAATTATAGGAAAAATGATTTTCAGATTTAATATTTCAGTTACGTACTTGCCTGGGTTAGTGCTGTCACTTTCTGCAGAATACACCGCTATTTCGATATAACACGACCCGATATAACACGTATTTGGATATAACGCGGTAAAGCAGTGCTCCGAGGGGGGCGGGACTGCGCACTCCGGTGGATCAAAGCAAGTTCAATATAACATGGTTTCATCTATAACGCGGTAAGATTTTTTGGCTCCTGAGGACAGCGTTATATCGCAGTAGAGGTGTATAAGGTTTTGTTTAAAAAAAAAAAAAATGTTTCTAGCTCATCTGGTTAAGAAAATAACCTTCCAAACACAAATCAAGTTTAAGTTGATGCAATGCCATCTTTTTAAGTCTGCATACACATAGTGTAGTGCTTTTGCTTCTAAGAGCTTCCACAAGCTGCAGCAGAATGAAAACTGACTACAGTTTTGTGAGTTTACAACTGTCATTCAAATCCTTCTGGCCAGCAATGAAACTAAGAAGAATGAGGTCAATTTCATTTTGCTGTATTGTTGGAGATCGAGACACAAACAACGGATAAGACACAGGAATTATTACTAAGGCTACATTTTAGTCACAGGTATTTTTAGTAGAAGTCATGGACAGGTCACGAGCAGTAAACAAAAATTCACAGCCTGTGACCTGTCCAGGACTTCTACTATATACCCCTGACTAAATCTTGGGGGGGGGAGGGGCAGCTATGGGGGGTGCTGCAGATGCTGGGGGGAGGGAGGGGAGTGCGGGCAGCAACGCGTGGCCTGGCACCTCTGCTGGTGCTGGGGGTGGGGTAGCGGGGTTGTCAGGCAGGGCTGTTCTTACCCATACGCAAAGTACACAGCTGCATAGGGTACCGGGACATGTGGGGCACCAAATTTCCTGGTGCCCTGCGCAGCTGTGTGCTGCTCCAGCCCCTGCTCTGGCTCTTCCCCAGGCCCTCCACCCTGCTCTGCCCCAGCCCCACCCCCACTCTCCTGAGCTCTGCAGCAGGGCTGGGCCTGCACTCACCAGTGGTGGGAAGTGCAGTGACCCAGCCCCAGCAGCGCTGCCGGTGAGTGCTGGGGGGTGGTTCCCCCACTGCCCCCCAAGCAAGCCCGCCCCCTCCCAAGGAGGCCTGGGGCCAGCCCCCCTGCAGAGGCCTACCCCCTCCACGGGCCCCAGAATTGCTAGGGAAGGCCCTGCTGGCAGGCTCCCTACCTGGCTCTGTGCCTCCCTGGAATTGGTGACATCCCCCTCCCTCAGCTGCTAGGCAGAGGTGTGGCCAGGCAGCTCTGCGCGCTGCCTCCACCCCAATAAACACAGCCAATAGGAGCTGGGGGGGTGGCCCCTGCGGGCGGGGGAATTGTGCAGAGACCCCTGGCCATGCCGCGCCTCCACCTAGGAGCAGGGGGAGGGGATGTCGCCGCTTCAAGGGAGCCCCTCCAGGTAAGCGCTGCCCAGAGGCCCGCACCCCTGCATCCCAACCACCAGCTCTGAGCCCCCCACCCAAACTCCTGCTGGGGCAAGGGGGGCACAGTGGTCCGAGACTGCCCCAGCAACAGCTGGTGCGACTGGTGCAGGGGCTGCCTGAGCTGTTCAGGCAGCCCCCGGGCCAGACTCATCAGCTGCTGCAGAAGTCATGGAGGGCACAGAAAATCTGTGATTTCCATGACTTCCATGACAAACTTGCAGCCTGAATTATTACTAGGGATAGGAACTTAAAAATGCTTTGGGGAATGGTTATAGTAACAGAACCCCCCACCCCCTTGCAGGAGCAAATTGAGAGGCATAGAGCACTGTGGATAACCCACACACTCAACAGCCTAGGGGGGGAGTGGAGGGGAAGAGCAGTTAAGCAGCAGCAAATCCCAAACACTCTGACAGCCAAGAGATGCTAGTAGGAAATTGAAGAAATGCTCCTTCTCCTTTCCAGCAGCCAGAGAGAGGTGGGGAGAGTGGCTTCAAATTATCTGACGACTTCTAACCTGAGGCTAATACAAAAAATGGGGAGTTCACAAGCAGGGTGTAGGACTAACACCCTGAAACAAATCTCAGCATCTTCCCTTTTCCCAACAGTTGGAGGGATATAGAGGCTGGCTTCTTACCTTGATGTTGCCCCTGAAAAGGGTCTCCATCCCAGCTTCACCCCATGTTTTGTATCCATCTGTGGCTAGTAGGGTTAGTCCTTTGGTTATTGGGTATCAGTAAAATTTCCTAGCCCTTTGTTTGGATGCATGGATTGTCATGTTGGTAGTTGGGCAAGAGAGAGAGAGATGATGGGATAAATTAGAAATGAGAAGTATGTTACTGAGATAAGTGTTGGGGGAGAAATGGAAAAAGGAGAGGGAAATCTATGTCAGGAGATAGAGAATGCAATGTTGGGAAAAGGAAAGAGGAGTAGTAGAGAAAATTGCAGAAAAATCTGTGTTGCTGTCTAATACAGGATGAAAGTCAAGTGAAGTAAAGACAGGCAAAGCAGTTTTAACAAAGGCAAGGGATGGATTAAGTAGGGCTGGTCAAACAGCACCACATAATTATCTGATGAAACTCACTGGTATTTGTCATATAGTTTATTTGATAATTTGTTGTGGTATCCAAAATTATATTCAGCAAATGCATCACATTAATGCTAGTAGAATGTTTGTAATTAATAGTTTACAAGCCCTTATATTTAAACTCTTATACTGTCAACCAACTTACTATTTAAAGTTACAATTAAATACAGTGCATAGCTGTTTTATGTCTTTAAGTTAAATGGGAGATGGCTTTGGGATGAGGTGTGGTGACAAAAGTCCAAATGTAAGTATAAAAGAGTGACTTTGACAGAGGGGTAGAAGTTGAGGTGGAGAGGAATGATAAATTCTAATAGGATCATAGAAGAAACAAGAGGGAGAACAGTGTAGAATCTGCTCAAGATATTAGCTGTCTATTCACAAATGCAAAGAGTATGGGGAATAAACAGGAATAACTGGAATTCTTAGTACACAAGCAAAATTATTACTTAATTGGCACCACAGAGGTTTGGTGGGATAAATATTATGGCTGGAATATTGATATAGAGGAGTATAGCTTGTTCAGGAAGGACAGACAAAGGAAAAGGGAGAAAGTGTTGCGTTGTACTAGAATGTATGAACTTGTTCCGAGGTCCAGAAGAAGCTCTGAGGAAGGCCAGTTGCATGTGTCTGAATGAAGATAAAAGAGGGAAAAATCGGGGGCAACATCATGTTAGATGTCTAGTAGAGACCACCAAAACAGGAGGAGGAAGGTGGATGAAGCATTTCTAGGAAAAATAACAAATATTCAAAACACAAGACCTAGAAGACTTTAACTACCAAAATATCTGTTGGAAAAATAATACAGCAAAACACAAAGTCCAGTATGTTCATGAAAAGTGTTGCAGGGGAGGGGGAAGAGACAACTTCTTGTTTCAGAAGGTGGAGGAAGAAACCAGGAGGGCAGCCATTTTAGACTTGATTCTGACTGACTAAGAGAGAAATTGGTAGCGAACTGAATGAGGAAGGCAACTTGGGTGAAAGTGATCCTGAAATCTTCAAGCTTCATGAGTCTAAGGCCTGGTCTGCACTGTAGGGGAGGGAGGAGAATCGATCTAAGTTACGCAACTTCAGCTACGTGAATAACGTAGCTGAAATCAGCGTACTCAGACCTACTCACCATGGTGTCTTCACTGCGGTGAGTTGACTGCTGCCGCTCCCCCGTCGACTCTGCCTGCGCCTCTCCCGGTGGTGGAGTACAGGAGTTGATGGGAGAGCGCTCGGGGGTCGATTTATTGCATCTAGACTAGATGTGATAAATTGACCCCTGCTGAATTGATCACTGCCTGCCAATCCGGCGGGTAGTGTAGACATACCCTAAGGAAAGGAAGGAATGAGAACAGTAGAATGAGGACAGTGAACTTCAAAAAAGCCTCAACAAACTTAGATAACTAGTAGGTAAGGTTACATGGGAAGAAAATCTAAGGGATAAAGGAGTTCAGGAGAGTTGTCAGTCTCAAGATGTTTCCTGAATAATAATTAATGATGTTCTTGCTAGACCTAATAGTAAGACAGCATCATTTCAAATAGCTGCATTTATTTATTTGTATTACCACAATGCCTAGGAGCCCTAATTATGGACCAGGACCCCATTGTGCTAGGCGCTGAGTGAACAAACAGAACAAAAAGTTGATCTCTCCCTGCCCAAAGAGCTTATAATCCAACTATAAGACAAGAGACAGCAGATGGATTCAGATAGACAGATGGGAGGGTACAAGAAACTAATGAGACGATCAGCATGATTACTGATGCACTGATACCATAGCATTGTATGCATTGTTTAGTCTGTTGTCTTCTGGAAGATACTGGAATCATACCTCATTGCATGGGCTATTTAATCAATTACTTTCCTGTTCTGCTCAAGCATTTTCAACAACAACAATTGGATCCTATGTCAGAGACCTAGTTTAATTTCTTCTTTGAGTGATTGCTCATGTCCATTCGACAGTAGGTGTGTGTGCTCGCCCCGTGCACCGGTACCAGACGTTTTCCCCTTAGCAGTACCCGTAGGGGAGCACCCCTAGTAACCCCTGGAGTAGTGCCACCATGGCGCAGTATAAGGGGCGCTGCGCACTCCCCAACCCCCAGTTCCTTTTTGCCGCCAGTGACGGTGCTTTGGAACTGCTGTGCTCCAGCTCTTCACTGTAGCCTTCCCTGTTTGGACTGTTGTTTAGTTCTGTAGATAGTTAGTACCTGTAGTTTTAAAAGTGTGTGTGTGTGTGTGTATATAGAAGAGCCTGTAATAACTGCACCTGGGTCAGGGCATGCCCCTGGCTTTAAGTCGTGTGGCACTTGTAAACGGCCTATACCCCCCTGCGCACTAGTTGCTTACGCTGTCTTGGAGAAACCCACGTCAGTGACCGCTGCAAAATTTGCAGATCGTTTAAGCCCTGGACTAAGAAGGAGCAAGATATACAGCTCTGAGCCATATTGATGGAGTTGGCCCTGACCCCGACACCGCTGCACCGCTCCGAGTCGGCACCGAGCACCGTAGCATCGGTGCATGGCGACCCAGTGGTGCCTTCCACCAGCCGGCACCGCTCCCCATCCACGGGACGCTCTAAGAAGACGAAGAAGTGATCTTCTCCGTCAAGACACCGGAACAACGCTGGGGGCAAGCTTAGACCTGCACTGGGCAGCTCTCGATCCCCCTTACCCTTGCGGCCTCTGACTCGGGTAGAGCAGAGTAGCCCAGCCCACTCTGAGCTGACCTCCTTGGATGCCAGTGGCCACATACAGGTGCCCTCCATGCCGGAGGCCCTACAGGCAGCTCGAGACATAATGTCTCTTCCGATACCAGCTGCACCGACCCCAGCAGCTCCCCGGTCCAGAGGCAAACCAGCGCTTGGACCACCGCAGTCGCCACTTGGGCGGTACCGCTCACAGTCGCAGGAAGGATCCTGACGCCACTCTTCGCCAAATGACCACCCCGCTCGCAGCCCGCACCGGTCTCTGCCGACCCCCACCCAATTGTCTGGCTGAGTGTCGAGCAAAAGGGACTCGAGGCACCGCTCCGCATCTAGGGAGAGCAGGCCTCAAGGTCAGAGCACACCCTGCCGGGACTAGGACTGACGGCACCGGAGGTTGCCAACTCTGAGAAGCCGCCATAGCCCCTTGTAGTACCGATGCCGACGCTGCTGGCGCTCTTCGTCCTGGTTGCAGTCCCTGGCACGGCTCGGCTCCCGCAGCCCCAGGCGTAGATCGCCGGCAACCGGCCGCCGCAGATCTGCCCGACGGAGCTGTTTGCGGAGCAGCTGCTACAGACGGTACTCCTGCTCCTCTATACCGAACTCATGGCCTCGGGCCCGGCACCGCTCACAGCACCGCTACTCATCCCCATCCCTAGATAGCGGTCATTCGTGCACCAGCCCAGCCTCCCCTCGGAGCCGGCAGTTAGCGGACCATATGAGTCCAGCGGGGCAGCCCGCTCCGACAGTGCTGCAGCAAATGCAATGGCACCAGGCTCCCTGGCCAGCGCCCTGGTACCAGTGGACCGCATGGGCCCCGTTGCAGACCCCGCAGGTGGCTTGCTCGGTAGCCAGAGCGTCAGACAGACCATCAGCCTCCATCTCTCAACCCCCCAGGAGGGGGTCAGCAGAGCGCTTCTCCCTGGCCCTGCATTCAGAAGGGGACCAGGCGCTGGGGACTACGCAGCTGTTTGTTGCCATTGCTGAACGAATGAAGGGTCAGCGATCTCTACTCAGTGGCTCTCCAGCTGGATCACTTCATGTATCCGTACTTGTTATGATCTGGTGGGAGTTTCCCCACCACCAATTGTAAGAGCGCACTCAACAAGTGCGCAAGCCTCGTCAGCCACCTTTCTAGCTCATGTCCCTATTCAGGACATTTGTAGAGCTGCAGCATGGTCATCGGTGCACATGTTCACCTCGCATTATACGATCGTCTCCCAGACCAGGAGGACGCCGGGTTTGGCAGAGCAGTGCTCCGTCCCGAGTGTCTGTGAACTCCTAACCACCTCCAACAGGTATAGCTTGGGAATCATCTACCGTGGAATGCACATGAGCAATCACTCAAAGAAGAAAAGACAGTTACCTTTTCTATAACTGGTGTTCTTTGAGATGTGTTGCTCATGTCCATTCCACATCCCACCCTCCTTCCCCACTGTCGGAGTTTTCCGGCAAGAAGGAACTGGGGATGGGGGGAGCGCGCAGCGCCCCTTATACTGTGCCATGGTGGCACCACTCCAGGGGTTGCTAGGGGTGCTCCCCTACAGGTATTGCTAAGGGAAAAACTTACGGCACTGGTGCACATGGCGAGCACGCACACCTACTGTGGAATGGACATGAGCAACACATCTCGAAGAACACCAGTTACGGAAAAGGTAACTGTCTTTTCTTAATTATCTTTAACCTCTGGCTCCAGAACTACAGGACAGGAAGGCACTTTGACAGATTGGATTGAGATTACATTTCCTGTAGATCAGGCCTTCAGTCTTCCACTTCATTTCCAGCAACGTTACCCTCAACATGATGCTGGTGCATTGGCTTAGTGCTGCTCTTCAGTACCACAGACACCACACTACATCATGCATTCCTAAAGTGTAAACTGAAGGTGCCTATGCATAACTTGTTAGAGATGATGGGATTGTAGAACAAGATGATATAGCTGGCTGTAGCCTTTCTGATTGCTGCTATGTTGGCCAGACTGATCTTAAGAATCAGAGAAACCATTCTTACAGTTCTTTGTAACCCAGATTATCATGAATGTATCTCCCAAACTTGTCCCAGAATTTACCTCCTCTTTTTTGAATTAGGCTTGTCTCCTCCTTGACATGTACTCTAAATTTCATCATCCTAAAGAAATCTTAAATTACATAAGACGAGAAAGTGGTTTAATAACTGAACATTTGAAAACAGAAGTAAGAGCCTTAAGACATCATTTGCTAGATGGCTAAAACTATATACCAAGGAAACTTACTTAAAATGGCAGTCTATGGAAATATATTTGAGAATACACTAGTAGATCAGTGTTGGAGAGCACCACATGAACAGTATAGGTTTTGCCCTCTATTACTAGACATAATGCAGATGCTTCCTTTGGTCAAAGAGGTCATTTAAGATTCAGATTTTTCTATTTTACTTTTCTCTACCCTTGAGATCATACTGCTTGCTTATCCACATCCCTAACATAATTGCTAAATAGGTTAAGATACTGTACAAGCATACAAGAAAGAGTAGTATCTTGTTTGTATATCCACCAAACCAGAGGATACTGCCTTCTGTTTGTTATAGAATTGTTACTATTATTAATAATGTCAAATATTTTTTAAAATTATATACTTGGAAAATTCTACTGGAATACAGGCTTGAGACTTGGACAAATGACAGCTTGTAGTGGTGCCAAAACTCTTGAGCTTCTTCTGTTGTCACGGATGGCCAGCAATAACCCTAACGTAGCCTCCAGACTGCTAGTTGTACAAGCCCCAAGAAAACAAATCTACAGGTAAAATCACTTGCTTAGCAAAGTGAATTGCTGTATATCTGGTTTTTTTTCTTCTACATTTTCTGATTTCTGTCAGAAAGGAGGATCCGGGGTGTGAAACTAGCAGTAAGAAACAAAAGAGAAGCTCATTGCAGTATAGTCAATAATAGACTTAGCCAAGTCTTTAAAAGTTTATCAGAAAGATTCTAGGTACAGTATTAAGTCTACTAGCCAAAGACTGCTATGACCAGGTAAGGGAGCCTATCAGTTGTCCATGGTAAGAAGTCCTAATCCCTACCCCAACTACTAAATTTAAATAAGTAAAAGGCTGATGATGTGCTAGCTAGCATTTCTACCAAAGGGCTGTCCATGCTCAGGAATTCATGTCTTATATCAGCCAGTGCTTGGGAGAGCTGGTGAATTTGAAACAGACACAGGTACCTGTTATTGAAAAGGAGATTTTTCTTTCTCCACCTCACTTCCTATCCAGATCAAATATACAAGTGGATTTTTCAAGCCCTAGATATGGTTTTTACAGGGTTGGGGTACTAATATCAATTGTTTTTAAAAGTTATCATGCACTTTAACATTATTGCAAGCTATTTTACAGGGAATTGATAGTTCAAGGATTACTATTGGAATAAATAAACCTTTAATCCTCTAGGTTCCCATTTCAAAGGCAGCCTAAATCAGTAGTGACTGAAAGCAGTTTCTCATCTAATGATTGTTCAGAACCCAATGGGAAATTCATTTAGCTGTTCAATTTTCAGCAGCCAATTGTCCACATCAGAAAAGCCCTACTCTTAGCACTAATTGACTTTTCTTATTGGCAGTCTTTGCATAGACCAAGGACTGACTAAGCATGGAAACTGAACTACTCTCGCCTGTGGAAATGGTTCCTACTGATTAGGGATTAGGGACATTTATGGGGAGGTGTGTTTAATCCCTGTGACATTTCTTTGTGTTGTACTTCTTCTATTGATAAAAGACTTTGTTCTCCAAGTCTGTCAGTCCATCACTAAAATTCTCATCTCTCTTCCTCCCCAAAAAGCAGGTAGGAGTAACTCCCCCACCCAGTGTCATCCTTGTTGTCTTTTTTTTTAAAAAATAATTTATCTTACTTTAGGTAAAATGTGAGGTAATAGCAGTGAAAGCAGATATGTAGCATTCTACATTGTCTGTAAAATGCTGCTCTTAGTTTTTAGTCCTTGGTGTAGTCATGTGAAATAGCATATTGCTTTGAATTGATGCTGCAGCTGCACTTTTTGAGGTACCACCAATATGAAGCCACTGTTAACTATTAAAGATAGTCCTGATAAACAGAGCTTCCCACTCGTATAGCATCTGTCTCTGTCCAGCTGTTTCAAAGAAATTTAGAGCTACTGAAGGTGCTGTTTAGAATTCTGCCAGGGAAACGTTTCTGACCTCAATGATAGTATTATTTGTGGTAGATGTTTCTGTGAAGGTGTATGGCCCATTATAGTAGCAACCACACCATAGTGTCAACATTTGTTCAGAGCAACCATCAGCCAATGCAGAGAGCATAGGGTAGATTCACAATAATTAAGTCTATGATTTAGTCATGGGTATTTTTAGTAAAAGTCATGGACAAGTCACAGGCAATAAACAAAAATTCATGGCCCGTGACCTGTCCCATGACTTATACTATAAATACCCCCTGACTAATTTTTGGGGGGCCACTGCTGCAGGGAGGAAAAGCCAGGAGGCCACTGCTGGGGGAGGGCAGGGCCAGCTGCTGCTCTGGCCACCCTGGGGATGGCTACTGTGTGTGTGTGGGTGCCAATGGCTGCTCCGGCCGCCCTGGGACCACTGCTGGGCGGGGGGGGAACGAGACGGGGGACGACACAGCTGCTTGGGCGATCCCTGGGGCCGCCCGAGCAGCAGCTGGCTGCAGGAGCTGCTCCAGCAGCGGCCAATGTGGCTGTCCCCGGGGCCACCTGAGTAGCTAGCCCCAGAGCCAGCTGCTTGGGTGGCCCTGGGGTCAGCCACACTGGCTGCTGCAGAAGTCACAGAGGTCATGGAAAGTCACGGAATCCATGACTTCTGCGACCTCTGTGACAGATACAGAGCCCTAATCATAATGCCATCTTTACACTGCTGTTAAAATACTTCATAGTCTATAGTGCTCTCACAAGTTCCAACTTTTTACTTAAAATATTGATGTGTTGCTAGAAGCTTTTAGAGTACCTCTGTAGAATTAGTAGATCACTTGAAAATAATGGGTAAGTTGCAGGTTCAGTTTAACATTGGCTGTTAATAAATGCTTTTAGTTCCTAATGACTGTCTCTCCCTTCTAGTACAACAAAGTGTTTAAAACTTTTCAGTTCATGTCTTGAATGCAGGCTTGGTAATTTCTGAGAGAGTTCAACTGCAAATATTGCATACTTAAAATAATAATGCATAAAGCATTTTTCCAAATGCCATTATAAGAACATAAAAACATAAGAATGGCCGTACTGGGTCAGACCAAAGGTCCATCCAGCCCAGTATCCTGTCTACCGACAGTGGCCAATGCCAGGTGCCCCAGAGGGAATGAACCTAACAGGTAATGATCAAGTGATCTCTCTCCTGCCATCCATCACCACCCTTTGACAAACAGAGGCTAGGGACACCATTCCTTACCCATCCTGGCTAATAGCCATTAATGGACTTAACCTCCATGAATTTATCCAGTTCTCTTTTAAACCCCATTATAGTCCTAGCCTTCACAACTTCCTCAGGCAAGGAGTTCCACAGGTTGACTGTGTGCTCTGTGAAGAAGGAACTTCCTTTTATTTATTTTAAACCTGCTGCCCATTAATTTCATTTGGTGGCCCATAGTTCTTATATTATGGGAACAAGTAAATAACTTTTCCTTATTCAATAAATAACTTCTTTCCTTATATTAATAATTTCAAAAATATTTGTTTCCATTTTACAGAAGGTGAAACTGAAGTAGAATTCATGACTTGTGTTGCACACTTGGTTTGTAAAAAATGTCTGGTAAATAGTGCCATTAAACTATATCTTGATATTATTTATCTTCCTAGTTCAGTTAACTTTGTTCCACAAGAGCTCAGAATTTTATTCTTTAAATTTATTTCAGAGAAAAGGTTACTCTTAAAAGATGCTTTCATTTCTGTTAGAAAAAGGCTAGACTTAGTGTTTAAATGCAGCTGCAGAATTGCCTTACACAAATCAATCTTCTATACATTTTTCAGAAAATAGCTGGTGTCTGTGAAAAAGTTGTTTGAGACTCCACACCACTGCTACTCTTTACAGAAACAGAAAATTGTAAAATAACCCCACAAAGAACAACTTTCAGTATTCCTTTACTACTCCTTTGCTGCTCAAATATTAATTCCACTGTGTAAGACTTTTTGTGAACCAACAATGTTACTGCACAAATGTACTTTAAAACAAGTCCAGAAGCTATATACATTTTTGTGTGAAACAGATGTCCTTTATCTATCGATTCAGTGGCTTGTCTAGATTATTTCTGCCTTTTAAAAAAAGCTGAATAAACCTGTAGTCTCTGTCATCCTGTTCATTCCCTTGACTCCTGTTCAAGGAGTTGTACATTTTTTAATTTTTTTTTAGTTTTCCTGCATCATTCATTTTCTTGGTACCCATGACTTCTTTTCTTTGAGAGGCTCTACAACCAGCCTCTTTCCTAGAAAGTACAATATGAAGATACATTTCAAATGTTGTTCAGTACTCATAGGTGATTGTATGTTAAACAGCTATATCTTCATATTGTAGGTAATTTGAAAAAGTTAAAACCACTCAGATTTTTCCACAAGCATGGCTGTCAAATATAAGCGCTATTCTCTTTCTTTCTCATCTGCTTTATCTACCACATTTCAGTCCCACACAAAGTTCTGACAAGGGCTTTAGTGTTATACAGTTCCAGTATGGTTATATGGATATTTCTAATGGACCAGCTCTTCAATGGCTCCTATGCTTTACTTGCTTTTCTAATCTTTGATTTATCTCCCTTCAGATTTCAACATCTGCTCCAATTTGATTGCCCAGGTTAGTGAAATTTACCCCCTTTGTCCAGTTCTGTAACTATCCTGCATACTTATTCCTGCCCCAGTATTCATCAGTGTTGACCTGGCAATGTTTGTTCTTGGTTAGTTTGGCTACTTTTCTTTTGAAAGTCACACATTCTCTGTATTTTATTAAGGTGAAGTAGAAAAACTTAAGGAAACAAAATTCAGTTCCTACAATATATTTCCTCCATATTAGTAATTTTTATGAAAGTACAGTTAAACTATAGTCTCCGTACAAGCAACAGAAGAGAAGAAAAGTCACAAATGCAAAAAGTATAAAACTCAAAGGTAAATCCAATGATTGGATCCTACAAAAATGGAAGTAAACAAAAGTCAATTGAAAGAAGTAACCATTTATTTTAGGTTGTGGATGTACCCAGGTGTATAAAACAAGCAGATGTCTAAGGATAAGAGTAAATTCATCTTCATCAGGAGTGCAGGATCAACAAATCAGAAGGTGTCAGTTCTGTTAATTATCAACTATTTCACTGCTGTGGAACCAGGCATACTGAAGTTAATGTATTGTGATTTCATTTATTAAGGTTTCTCTGACCACATACTTTTAAAAAATGTTTTGATAATATAAGCCACTGATAGAAGATTGATTAGCAAGCGGTGTATACAATTTCAAGACCTGGAACTAAAGTGTAAAAGTGTGTGCTCTTATTTTTCACAAAATACTATACAAAAGGTGTTAGCTCTAACCTAGGTTTTTGGGTGCTTAATCTGAACAATTTCCCCATATTCTTAAAAAAAAAAAAAAGAGAGAGAGAGCGAGAGAGAGAAATAGCCCATGAGGAAGTTTCCAAAATACATTTTTATGAAAAAGCTGATATTTGCATTTTCTTATGGTTTTTTTGTTCTTATGATGTGTGAATGCAAAGTATTACATTTTAAAAAAAGTATTTCCTTCCCTTTTTGTTTCCACCCCATGAGTCTTTGAAAACTGGAAAGCACAGCTGACTTGTCTTCATTTATCTTCATATTTAATTAGATTATTGTCATTGCCAAAATTGAGCTTAGATCATTATTGACTTCAGGCCTGTTTCTGGTGCTTATCAAGGATCATTGGCTACAGCCTTTTACAGGAATTAGGAACAAAAATGATACTATTGTGGTGGACATTTGTGCTGATTTCAGTTGAGTGTGATAATTCATGTGGAAAATTAATCCTAAATAGCAGCATATTAAGTAATGATGGAGAAATTTCAAAAGGTTCAGAGATTTGATTTGGTTCTGAAAAGCGCACAATTTGCTTCTCCAAACGATATAAATCTCTTGAGTTATGTAACATTAGTCTTGAAATCTCATAAGAACAAGATTCTCTGTAATATCTTTCTACTTCTGATTGGGTCAGAAATCTCACAAGAACATCCTTTTCACCAGTATTTTGGTACTTTGGTTCTGGTTCCAGTGGGAGCTTGAAAGTGCAGAGCTGTGTGGAAATTATAAATATAATAGGAGATGGAAAGGGATGTGGTTAAGATTTGGTTCAAGGTCTGGGTCAGTTTTTATTTTATTTTAGCCAAATAGGTTTGCCCATCTGTTGTGGGGTCCACTCACTGCTGGGGCGCCTCCTCATGGCTGGTCTGGGGATTAGCTCTTTCCAGGTCCAACATCCCCTTTCTGCCACTCATCCGGCCATCTCTCTCTCTCTGCAACTCAGGGTGCTCTCCTTTTGTGGCTTATCCCTCTGGCCAGGTCACTAAAGTCCTCCTCTTCCGGGGTATCACAGTCTCTCCATACACACTATCTCCAGCAGTCTTCCCATCCAGACTGTGCCGCTTCCCCCAGTGGCTGGTAGGGGAATCCAGGCCCACCCTCTTCTACGGGTTCCAGCCCAGGGCCCCTACAACCAGCGGCTAGGGTCTACACTGTCTCACACCTTGCTGCTGTTTCTCTGGACTGCTTCCTATGTTGCCTCTAACAGGCTCCTTCTCCACCCTCCTCTGAAAATGCTCTTCCCTCTGGGCCAATGCTCTTTCCCCTTCTCTCCCTAGGCTCAGAGAGAATAACTGCAGACCTCTTTCCTCCAGCCCCTTTCTGCTGCCAGCTTCCTGGCTTCATACTAGCCTAGCCTGTTTCTTCTCAGCTGGCTCCCATCATCATTCAGGGGATTATTTAGGCCATGTGATTCCCCTCAGCTTCATTAACCCTTTCAAAGCTACTGTGGTGTGAACACCCCATCACACCATCTATGATTTGTATGTCTTCGGTACTCATATGGCCCTTATTACATAGTATCAGACCACCTCACAATCTTTAATGTATCCACACAACACTCTTGTGAGTTGGAGAAGTACTATTATTCTCATTTTACAGACAGGGAACTGAGGCTCAGAAAGACTAAGCGACTTGTTCAGGGTTGCACAGGTTTATGGTGGAGCAGGGGCCTGAACCCAGATCTCCCAAGTCTGAAGCTAGTGCCCTACATTGGACCATCGTTCTTCTCCTTGAACGGCTATACAAGTGTAACAATAAATTGATCAGATTGATTAGGAAACTGCAGACTCATTCCACAAATATAGGTGGTAGGAAGTCTTCTAAATTCCTCTTACAAAAAAGGTATATGCAACATAAAATCAAAGATTAAAAATTTAGAGCATAAACTTCTGAAATTATTGCAAGCAATGAAGTATTACAAATGGACAGGATTACATGTTTTGGATTAACTTTGTTCGCAAACAACCTATGGGCTTGTCAACACAAATATATAGATTGCAGCAAGCTGGGATGTGAATCTACTTTATGCCAGCCTGCCACACTCACTGACTAACTGTGTAGATCCTGTTGAAATGCAGTAACAGTTCCTTAATGTGCTTTGATGTAGTCCCATTTCAAAGTGGGATAGATCAGAGCACACTAACGTACTGCTATTGCACATCAGCAGGATCCACATGGACACTTAGTGTGCAACTGACTAGTGTGGGATAGATTTACAGTGAACTAAAACTTTGTGTAGACAAGCCCTAAGTAACTAAATTCTTATAAAAGGAGGAGGATGTAGAACTGTCGAATATGAATACCCAAAAGAGTGCTAAGCAAAATAAAGCACACAACAGAAGAAAAGTTGTGAGGTTGGTTTCATACTGAAGAGGGAAGAATCTGTGGGAATTAGAGGAAAATAACAACAATGCACCATTTTCCTGGCCTAGAAGCAATGCAGGAAAATTAGTTGAACCCTAAACCAGTGCCAAGTTAACTTCTTTTATCAAGCTAGTTGACTGCCATTATGTTCACCTACATAGAAAAGATTAATTGTGGTTACAGAAGAGACAAATGTGATCTCTGGCATAACACAGGCCATGTAATTTCACACAGCAATTCCTGTATCAAACCCAATAACTTGATTCTTCTTTGAGTGATGGTCCCTATGTGTATTCCACATGTGGGTGTGCATACGCGCCATGCACTCGAGTCCAGAATTGTTTCTTACCAGTGTCCGTTGACCCACACGTGCATAGTGTGTCTCCTCTTGCTTGCAGCCGAGAGTATAATAGGTAGTGTGAGTTGATAGCTCTCCAGTTCCCTTTTGCCGCTGCATGGCCTGAGTCAGAACTCTCTGTTCCTTCATGCTCTTAGGGTATGTCTACACCCAGCCACTAGTTCGGCGGCTGGCAATCAAAGTTCTGGGTTCGACTTATCGCGTCTTGTCTGGACGCGATAAGTCGAACCAGGAAGTGCTCGCCGTCGACTGCGGTACTCCAGCTAGACGAGAGGAGTACTGCGGAGTCGACGGGGGAGCCTGCCTGCCACGTGTGGACCGAGGTAAGTTCGAACTAAGGTACTTCGAACTTCAGCTACATTATTCACGTAGCTGAAGTTGCGTACCTTAGTTCAATTTGGGGGTTTAGTGTAGACCAAGCCTTAGTTTTTCCTGAGAGTGTCTTACTTCTGCTTCAGTGTACATAGTTATCTATAGTCTTCTCCATTGTTAGTTAGCTAAGTTAGTATAGTTTCTTTTCCCTGTCTGGGAGCCTGTATCTTCCCCCTTTGCCCCAGGGCCTATGCCCCAGATCCCAGGTTTTAAAAACTGTCTCCTGCCTGTGCTCATTCTCTGTGAATGACAAGCACCAACAGTGCCTCTACAGGGTCGGCAAGGCACACATCATGGCTCACTGCTCCATCAGCAAGTCCTTTCTGCTCCGCACCCAGGATGCCTGCAAACACTGCCTCATGGAAGAAGCCACATGGAGGAAGCCATGAGACCAAGGGCAAACTCTGATCTAGGCCTGGGAAACTCTCCTCTACAGAACCGTGCATGCCCCAATGGTATCAAGGACAAGTCCCAGTATGAGAATAAAAAACACTCTCACGGGCACAAGAGCAGATCCCCACCGCGAACTGCTCCCAAGTGTATCGTTTCCTTCCTGAGACAGCATTCTTTCTCTCAATGGTACTGGTCCGATCCTGTAAGGACCTACTGACTACTAAGTCCATGGAGGCACCAGATTTGATGGTACTGACCCCTCACACTCCAAGACAGAGTAAGACTTATACCTCTTTGGAGAATATCTTTGCCCTGCCATGCCAACAATCTCCTCTGCTTTTGGGTCCAGTCCTTTTAAGGGGCATTTCAACACCAGAGGAGGAATCCACCTTGAGGAGAAAGAGCTACTCCCCTTCTCCATCCACAAGTTGGAGTATCCATCCACTGGCATTGACAGTACTACCTATGGAACCAGATCCGACCTTTTCATCGGGTGAATCAGATGTCTAGGACATACCATCATATTCACAAAGGGAGGTTAGTTGGACCGGATTTCTAGACTGTCTTAGACCTGTCCTCTGCCTAAACAGGATTATCATCTGTGGAACCACTGGAGTGCCCCTATCCACAACCAGTTTTCATCATACTGGTACTATTGGGGCCCAAGGGATCCTTCTGCATGGCACCCTGGATCTGTGTGAGAGTCTCACCAGCCCTCTTTGCCTAGATAATAGCAAACAGCTCTGCCAGAGTATATGGAGGAGGAAGACATTGAGCTGGATCCTTCGGTACTGACAGTATCTACAGGCTTTTCATCCTCATGTGATGAGGCAAGCACTCCATATTTGCCATCCCCACCTGCTGACCACAGGCAATACCAAGAACTCTTGTGGAGGCTGGCAGCTAAACTCCAGATCCTGCTTGAGGAGATCCATGATAATGCAACATAAGCTCCTGGACATCCTGCAGCCCGACACACCCCTACACTCAAAAGGACTGAGAGACGATACTTTGTGCCTGTGAAAAGTGCAGAAGTTTTGTTCACCCACCCTGCCCCCAAATCCCTAGTAGTATAAGCAGCCAATAAAAGATCCAGCAACAACACCATAAGACCACAACTGCAGACAAGTGTTCTAAACACCGTAACCTGCTGGCAAGGAAAGTGTTCGCATCCACTATGCTCCAGTTTAGAATAATAAATTAGTCCTGTTAGCTAAGTATTATTTTATGAACTAGTCCAAGTTTTTGGAGTTTAAAGATAAAATTCCTCAGGAGGACAGGGCTCAATTCCAAGCCCTTAATAAAGAGGGTATACTCGTGGCCAAAACTTTGCTCCAAGCTGCAGTGGACACAGCCAATGCCGTATGTCAAGCCGTAGCAACCATAATAGTAATGCAATATGAATCATGGCTTTGCTCTTCAGGGTTCCCCAGAGAGGTTCAGAATACTATCGAGGATTTGCCCTTTGACAAGACTGATTCTTTTAACGAGAATACAGATGAGTCTTTGCATTCATTAAAAGACTCTAGGACAACTCTTCACTTCCTGGGCCTTTATACCCTGGGCCCAAAAGAGGAAATATCACAAACAGGTTTATAAATGAAGGCCTCTCCCAGAGTCTTTCTTCCGCCAACAACCATACGAACCACTGTGCAAGCATCAGAAGTTTCAAAGACCGAGGTATGCAGCCTCGTCCACCTCAACATCAACCAGCCAACCTCATTCACCACCCAATGGTTACTTTTGACAGGACGCTCAAGAGTTGCAAACCATCACTGATGCCATCCCCAACTCTTCCTGAATCTTTGGTGGCTGCCTGCTATATTTCCTCCACAAATGGAGGGCTATAACAGTGGACAAGTGGGTAATTGATATCATCCTCTTCGGCTGCACTGTCAAGTTTCTTTACCCAGCTCCCCTCAGTTTTATAGTAGACACGGTGAGCTTTAGAATTGCAAAAAGTTCTTTCAGAATTAGTTCCATAGGTTATAATCCACAGTCCAATATCAGGGTGATCCAGGCTGGAGCTGGAGATCTCAGTCTTGCGACTCAAACTTCCCCTACGAAGCTTAAGCAGATCTAAGAGAACAGAATCAAGGCACTAGAGTTCTTGTATAGATCTCTGGCAGGCTATTGACAGCCTCTTAACAGCAGATATTCCTTGAACAATAGGTGATCATCGTGGCTTTGAAGTAAGACCTTCTATTTCATAAGCACCACTGGTAATTAGCTGCATAGATTAGCATAAATCAACTGCCTGTCTCCTGCCATTTACAGGTAATTTACTACATACTTCAAAGAGAAATAAAGACAATGATATTATTGTGATGGGTTCGGTCACAGAGACCCCCTTGGGACTGTCACCTGACATGCTGGAATTACCTCTGAGCCCATTTTCCACTGCCAGCTTGGGCCTCCAGAACCCTGCCTTGTTGAGCCAGACACGTTAGTCTGCTGCAACACAGACCCAGGTCTGGTCCACGCCCCCAAAGCTGCAGACTTTAACCAAAAACTGCTCAGCAAGTTACCTATCTCCAGCACCCAGACACCCAGTTCCCAATGGGATCCAAACCCCAAATAAATCCGTTTTACTCTGTATAAAGCATATACAGGGTAAACTCATAAATTGTTTGCCCTCTATAACACTGATAGAGATTGATGCACAGCTGTTTGCTCCTCCAGGTATTAATCACTTACTCTGGGTTTACTAATAAACAAAAGTGATTTTATTAAGTATAAAAAGTATGATTTAAGTAGTTTCAGGTAATAACAGACAGAACAAAGTAAGTTACCAAGCAAAATAAAACAAAACACGCAAGTCTAAGCCTAATATATTAAGAAACTGAATACAGGTAAATCTCACCCTCAGAGATGTTTCAGTAAGCTTCTTTCACAGACAAGACTCCTCCTTAGTCTGGGCCCAATCGTTTCCCCGGTACAGTTCTTGTTAGTTCCAGCTCAGGTGGTAACTAGGGGATTTCTCATGAATGGCAGCCCCCTTTGTTGTGTTCCACACCCTTTTATAGCTTTGGCCCAAGACGGGAATCTTTTGTCTCTCTGCGTCCCCGCCCCTCCTTCTAAATGGAAAAGCACCAGGTTTAAGATGGATTCCAGTATCATGTGACATGGTCACATGTCCGGTGAGACCCCAAGCCTCCATTCTTTCAGGCCTGACTCTCACGAACACAGGAAGGCTTACAAGTAAACAGACCCATTTACAATCAATTATCCTAGTTAATGGGAGCCATCAAGATCCAAAGCCACCATTAATGCCCACACTTTGCATAATTACAATAGGACCTCAGAGTAATACTTCACATTTCTAGTTTTAGATACAAGAATGATACATTCATACAGATAGAATGACCACACTCAGTAGATTATAAGTTTTGTAATGATAAGAACATAAGAATGGCCATACTGGGTCAGACCAAAGGTCCATCCAGCCCAGTATCCTGTCTGCCGACAGTGACCAATGCCAGGTGTCCCAGAGGGAGTGAACCTAACAAGTAATGATTAAGTGATCGCTCTCCTGCCATCCATCTCCACCCTCTGACAAACAGAGGCTAGGGACACCATTCCTTACCCATCCTAGCTATTAGCTATTAATTAGGGCTACCATACATTCGGATTTCCCCGGACATGTCCGGCTTTTCGCTCTTTAAATAGCCATCCGGGGGGGATTTCTAAAAATCTAAAAATGTCCGGGATTTCCCCCGGTCGGCTATTTATTGACTGAAAAGCGGCTGACAGGGCGGCCGAGCGCCGCTCGCATTGGGGCCTCGGCAGCCAAAGCCCCTTCCTGGCTCCCCCCATCCCCTGCAGCCTTAGCATGCCGCCCGGCAGCGCTGGGGGGCGGGGCTGTGCGCCTGTGAGGGAACGCGGCGGCAGGGCTGGCAGCAGCGGCCAGAGCCCCTCCCCTGCTTCCCCCTCCTCCACAGCCTCAGCATGCCACTCGGCAGCGCTCGGCCGGGGCAGGGCGCTCCTTGGGGCGCGGAGTCAGACACCTGCTCTAAGCCGAGTGGCATGGTAAGGGGGCCGGGGAGTTGGAGAAGGGGGGCAGTCAGGGGACAGGGAGGGGGGGTGGATGGGTCGGGAATTTGGGGGGGGCTGTCATAGGGGCAGGGGTGTGGAGAGGGGTTGGGACAGTCAGGGACAGGGAGCAGGGGGGTTAGATGGGTCGGGGGTTTTGGGGGGGCTGTCGGGGGCAGGGGTGTGGAGAGGGGTTGGGACAGTCAGAGACAGGGAGCAGGGGGGGTTAGATGGGTCGGGGGTTCTGAGGGGGCTGTCAGGGGTCGGGAAGTGGGAGGGAGTGGCTAGGGGGTGGGGCTACCCCCTACCCCCCCGAGTGTCCTCTTTTTTGAAAGTTCAGATATGGTAACCCTACATTAATGGACTTAACCTCCATGAATTTATCTAGTTCTCTTTTAAACCCTGTTATAGTCCTAGCCTTCACAACTTCTTCAGGCAAGGAGTTCCACAGGTTGACTGTGCGCTGTGTGAAGAAGAACTTCCTTTTATTTATTTTAAACCTGCTGCCCATTAATTTCGTTTGGTGGCCCCTAGTTCTTATATTATGGGAACAAGTAAATAACTTTTCCTTATTCACTTTCTCCACACCACTCATGATTTTATATACCTCTATCATATCCCCCCTTAGTCTCCTCTTTTCCAAGCTGAAAAGTCCTAGCCTCTTTAATCTCTCCTCATATGGGACCCGTTCCAAACCCCTAATCATTTTAGTTGACCTTCTCTGAACCTTTTCTAGTGCCAGTATAGCTTTTTTGAGATGAGGAGACCACATCTGTACGCAGTATTCAAGATGTGGGTGTACCATGGATTTATATAAGGGCAATAAGGTATTCTCCGTCTTATTCTCTATCCCTTTTTTAATGATTCCTAACATCCTGTTTGCTTTTTTGACTACCGCTGCACACTGCGTGGACGTCTTCAGAGAACTATCCATGATGACTCCAAGATCTCTTTCCTGATTAGTTGTTGCTAAATTAGCCCCCATCATAGTGTATGTATAGTTAGGGTTATTTTTTTCTAATGTGCATTATTTTACATATATGCACATTAAATTTCATTTGCCATTTTGTTGCCCAATCACTTAGTTTTGTGAGATCTTTTTGAAGTTCTTCACAGTCTGCTTTGGTTTTAACTATCTTGAGCAGTTTAGTATCGTCTGCAAACTTTGCCACCTCACTGTTTACCACTTTCTCCAGATCATTTATGAATAAGTTGAATAGGATTGGTCCTAGGACTGACCCTTGGGGAACACCACTAGTTACCCCTCTCCATTCTGAAAATTTACCATTTATTCCTACCCTTTGTTCCCTGACTTTTAATCAGTTCTCAATCCATGAAAGGATCTTCCCTGTTATCCCATGACAACTTAATTTACGTAAAAGCCTTTGGTGAGGGACCTTGTCAAAGGCTTTCTGGAAATCTAAGTACACCATGACCCTTGTCCACATGTTTTTTGACCGCTTCAAAGAACTCTAGTAGATTAGTAAGACATGATTTCCCTTTACAGAAACCATGTTGACTTTTGCCCAACAATTTATGTTCTTCTATGTGTCTGACAATTTTATTCTTTACTATTGTTTCAACTAATTTGCCCAGTACTGATATTAGACTTACCGGTCTGTAATTGCTGGGATCACCTCTAGAGCCCTTTTTAAATATTGGCGTTACATTAGCTATCTTCCAGTTGTTGGGTACAGAAGCTGATTTAAAGGACAGGTTACAAACCATAGTTAATAGTTCCGCAATTTCACATTTCAGTTCTTTCAGAATCATAGAATATCAGGGTTGGAAGGGACCTCAGGAGGTCATCTAGTCCAACTCCCTGCTCAAAGCAGGACTAATTCCCATCCTCTTTGGAACCACCTTTCAGGTAGTTGAAAGCAGCTATCAAATCCCCCCTCATTCTTCTCTTCTGCAGACTAAACAATCCCAGTTCCCTCAGCCTCTCCTCATAAGTCATGTGTTCCAGCCCCCTAATCATTTTTGTTGCCCTCCGCTGGACTCTTTCCGATTTTTCCACATCCTTCTTGTAGTGTGGAGCCCAAAACTGGACACAGTACTCAAGATGAGGCCTCACCAATGTCGAATGGGGGGAACGATCACATCCCTCGATCTGCTGGCAATGCCCCTACTTATACAGCCCAAAATGCCGTTAGCCTTCTTGGCAACAAGGGCACACTGTCGACTCATATCCAGCTTCTCATCCACTGTAAGGTTTGATGCCACCTTAAGAGGTCCTTGGGTGAACTCTTGGGTGAATGCCATCTGGTCCCAGTGACTTGTCACTATGAAGTTTATCAATTAATTCCAAAACCTCCTCTCGTGACACTTCAATCTGTGACAGTTCCTCAGATTTGTCACCTACAAAGGACGGCTCAGGTTTGGGAATCTCCTTAACATCCTCAGCCGTGAAGTCCGAAGCAAGGAATTCATTTAGTTTCTCCACAATGACTTTATCGTCTTTAAGTGCTCCTTTTCTATCTCGATCGTCCAGGGGCCCCACTGGTTGTTTAGCAGGCTTCCTGCTTCTGATGTACTTAAAAAAACATTTTGTTATTACCTTTGAAGAACAGCTAGCCAAAAACTCAAAACTTCTTTTTGGCTTTTCTTATTACATTTTTACACTTAATTTGGCAGTGTTTATGCTCCTTTCTATTTACCTCACTAGGATTTGACTTCCACTTTTTAAAAGATGCCTTTTTTATCTCTCACTGCTTCTTTTACATGGTTGTTAAGCCATGGTGGCTCTTTTAGTTCTTTTACTGTGTTTTTTAATTTGGGTTATACATTTAAGTTGGGCCTCTATTATGGTGTCTTTGAAAAGTGTCCATGCAGCTTGCAGGGATTTCACTCTAGTCACTGTACCTTTTAATTTCTGCTTAACTAACCTCCTCATTTTAGCATAGTTCCTCTTTCTGAAATTAAATGCCACCGTGTTGGGCTGTTGAGGTGTTCTTCCCACCACAGGAATGTTAAATGTTATTATATTATGTCACTATTTCCAAGCGGTCCTGTTATAGTTCCCTATTGGACCAGATCCTGCACTCCACTCAGGACTAAATCGAGAATTGCCTCTCCCTCTGTGGGTTCCTGTACCAGCTGCTCCAAGAAGCAGTCATTTAAAGTATCAAGAAATTTTGTCTTTGCATTTCGTCCTGAGGTGACATATACCCAGTCAATATAGGGATAATTGAAATCCCCCACTATTATTGAGTTCTTTATTTTGATAGCCTCTCTAATCTCCCTTAGCATTTCATCGTCACTATCACTGTCCTGGTCAGATGGTCGATAATAGATCCCGACTGTTATATTCTTATTAGAGCATGGAATTACTATCCATAGACATTCTATGGAACATGTGGATTCATTTAAGATTTTTTGCTTCTTCTTCGAATGATTGCTCATGTGTATTCCACTATAGGTGTGCGTGCTCGCCACATGCACCGGTGCCGGAAGTTTTTCCCTTAGCAGTACCCGTACTGGGGGAGCACCGCTGCGACCCCTGGAGTGGTGCCTGTATATCGCGCCATAAAGGGGGCTGCGTGCTCCCCCCACCCTCAGTTCCTTCTTGCCGCCAGTGAAGGTAGTCGGAACTTTCTGCTCTAGCCTTGGCTGCAGCGATTATAGCCTTAGTGGTATCCCTTTCGTGAGTGAACAGTTTCTCTAGTTAGTAGCCTGGCTTGGGGCGTGCCCCGTGGCCCAGGCTTCAAGTCGTGCGACTCTTGTCGCAATCCTATGCCCAAAAGCGATCCATACTCCCAGTGTCTTCGCTGTCTGGGCGAGGCTCACATCTGTGAGTGTTGCAAGATCTGTAGGTCGTTCAAGCCTCGGATGAAGCGAGAACGTGATATCCGACTCCGGGCCCTTCTTATGGAGTTGCCACTGGCCCCGGCACTGACGCATCAACCCGACCCGGCGCCGGGCACCGCTTCTTCGGTGCGCAGTGAGGCCCCATCTACCAGTCAGCACCGCTCCCTGACTAAGAAGCAAGGGAAGACACAGCGGCGCCGAGACAAAGATAGGGGTGAGGCCAGACCCGAGTTGGGCAGCCCACGATCCCCGTTGGACCTAGACCTCCGACTCGAGTTGAGCGGAGTAGTCCGGTCCCGTCCGCGCGGGCCTCTCTTGAAGTGAGGATGCCTTCGACGCCGGAGCCAGCTCAGGCCGCGCGCGACATCCTCGCCCTACCGGTGCCGGGAGCGCCACCTCAGTCGGGTCCCCGGTCCCGAGGGAAACCGCCCTTGGGCGCACACCACCCCCCCCCCCCTCCCCCGGGTTGAAGGACCTGCCCGAAGCCTGTGGCAAACTTCCACCCCGCAGGCCGGGTCTTCTGGGACCGAGTTGGACTTCTCCATTCGGAGGGACCGCAGGCGCTGGGACAAGAGGCGACGCCGCTCCTCTTCTAGTCGGAGTGAGAGGAGCAGGTCTCGACGCCAACGGCACCAGCTCTCATACTCCAGAGCCTGCCGCGATAGAAGCTGCGCTCAGAGTGCATCCCGGGAATCCCCGGCACCGCGGCGTCGTAGCCACGGTCGCCAACGAGAGTCGAGAGACAGTACCTCTGACATTTACCTCTCCTCATCGTTGAGGTCGAAATCTCGGGGCCAGAGACGTCATGGGACCGGTCCAGCCGATCGTACGGCACCGTGCGCTCGTCGACGACCTCGGTGTCAGCACCCAGCCGCCCCTCTCCGGCCCGCACCGCACTGCAGGAGCAAGCGGCTGTACAGGGGCCCCACACGACTCAGTGGCAGGGGGCGCCCTGGCAAGGACAAAGGTGTCAGTGGGCACCGTGGCCCCAGGCACCCGCAGTGGCGAGACCCCGTTCCGTGGCTGGGGCCTCTCAGGTCCATTCGGCGTCTCCGCCTCGGCACCGTGACCAGTCCGCGGACACCGAACCACCGGCACCGACCCCGGGGCCGGATCTGGGGTTTGACCCAACGGTGCCGCCGGACACTGTAGACACGGCGCCAGCTGCCTCCTCGGCGCCAGACGAGTCCATTGCGGCGCCACCTCCTGTCTCTCAGGAGGACTTTAAGCTCATCAGGAGCTCCTTAGACAGGTGGCATCAAACCTCCAGCTCCAGGCCGAGGAGATGGAGGAGCCCTCGGACACCTTGTTTAATATCCTGACCTCTTCGGCACCGGGCCGTGTGGCCCTTCTTCTGCACCAAGGGGTGGCCAATATTTCTACCGGTCTTTGGCAGACCCCGGCCTCCCTGGGGCCTATTTCTAAGAAGGCCGAACGAAAGTATTTTGTGCCCGCAAAGGGGCACGAATACCTCTATACCCACCCGGCCCCAAACTCTCTGGTGGTAGAGTCTGTTCGCCACCGGGAGAGGCATGGCCAGCCCGCGCCCACCCCTAAGGACAAGGACGCTAGGAGACTTGACACCTTTGGAAAAAAGGTTTATTCCTCGGCAAGTTTCCAGCTCAGAGTGGCTAACCACCAGGCGCTGCTGAGCCGATGATTTTAATCTGTGGGGGTCCCTCCCAAAGTTTGAACCCCTCCTCCAGGACAAAGACAAGAGGGAGTTCCGGGCCTTGGTTGACGAGGGTGTGGCGGCGGCCAAAGCAGCTCTCCAGGCGGCTTCGGATGTGGTGGACACAGCGGCCCGTTCGATGGCTTCCGCCATCTTCATGCGACGGGCGTCGTGGCTCTCGCTGTCGGGGCTGTCTGTGGAGTCCCAGTCCATCATGCAGGACCTGCCGTTCGATGGGAAGGCCCTGTTTGCGGACCAGACCGACACTCGTCTGCACGGGATGAAGGACTCCCGCACCACCCTGAAGACGCTAGGCCTGTATGTCCTGCCCGCCAAGGACAATCCCAGGCCTCAGACCTCAGCTCCCCCAATTCGGGGCAGATACGAGCCCCCGTCTAAAAGGCAGAGGGAGCAGAGGCGTAGGTCCCAGCGCCAATCCCGTTCGGCCCCACGTCCTGGCCCCCCGAAGGGCAAGAGGCCAGGGAAGAGGCGTTTTTGACTCGTTGCGGGGGGTCACCGGGCCTGTTGCCAAGGAAGCCCCCCAGTTAATAAAGTTGAGTTTTGCCAACCGTTTATCTACCTTCCAGCTCCAATGGTCCGGTATACCGTCAGACCGATGGGTCCTCAGCACCATCTCCCAAGGGTACAGGTTGCAGTTCGTTTCGCCCCCTCCACACCATCCTCCGTCCCGGGAGCTGCCCGGGGACCCGGAGCATGCCCTCCTCCTAAGCCGGGAGGTAGCGCGCCTCCTCGCCTTGGGGGCTGTGGAGAGAGTACCTCGGGAATTTCAGGGCAAGGGGTTTTACTCCAGGTATTTCCTGATCCCGAAGGCGAAGGGCGGGCTCAGGCCCATCCTTGATCTGCGGAATCTCAAACAGTTCCTGGTACGTTGCAAGTTCCGCATGGTGTCCCTGGCCTCTATTATTCCATCGATAGACCCGGGGGATTGGTTCACGGCCCTGGACCTCCAGGATGCGTATTTTCACATCCATATTTTCGAGGGTCACAGGCGCTTCCTCCGTTTCCTGGTGGGTCAGGACCACTACCAGTTTACGGTCCTTCCCTTTGGCCTTTCTACAGCCCCCAGGGTCTTTACAAAATGCATGGCGGTGGTGGCGGCCCACCTCAGGAGGAAGGGGCTGCAGATCTTCCCCTACCTGGACGACTGGCTGCTCAAGGGCAAGTCTCGATCTCTGGTGCAGGAGCAGATGAACTTCCTGCTAGACACCTGCGCGGCTCTAGGCCTAGTGGTAAACGAGGAGAAATCCACGTTACTCCCGGTTCAGCGCATACACTTCATAGGGTCGCTGTTAGACTCCCGGGTGGCCACGACCTCCCTCCCACGGGACAGATTCGAGGCGCTCAAAGGTCTCATCGCCTCGGTCACGGCCTTCCCAGTAACTATGGCACGGGTGTGCCTCAAAATACTGGGCCATATGGCAGCATGCACCTATGTGGTGCGACATGCCAGGCTCAGGATGAGGCCCCTCCAACTCTGGCTGGCCTCCCGGTATTCCCAGGACAGGGACGGCCTGGACAAGGTCGTCACGCCAACCACGATGGTGGCAGACCTGCAATGGTGGTCCCTCCCGAGCAACATGCTTCAGGGTATCCCCTTTTGAGAACCCCCTCCCTCACTAGATCTGGTGTCGGATGCCTCGGACCTGGGATGGGGAGCCACGTGGGGGGCTTCCGGATCCAGGGCATGTGGTCTCACGAGGAACTGGCCCTGCACATAAATGTCAGGGAGCTCAGGGCCGTGCGCCTGGCGTGCGTGGCCTTCCGCCAGCACATAGAGGGGAAGGTGGTCAGAGTCCTCGCGGATAATACAACCGTGATGTATTATGTCAACAGGCAAGGGGGCACGCGTTCCGTGGCCTTGTGCCAGGAAGCCCAGCTCCTGTGGGAGTTCTGTATAGCCCACGACATCCTACTGAGGGCTTTTTACCTGCCCGGCAAGAGCAACACGCTCGCGGATCACCTGAGCAGGGTCTTCTCCCAACAGCACGAGTGGTCCCTGCACAGAGAGGTGGCCAGGTGCCTCTTCCTAGAGTGGGGCACTCCCCAGGTAGACCTGTTCGCCACCGCCCAGAATCGCCTGTGTCCACGATTCTGCTCCAGGGCGGGAGAGGGCGAGGGTGCGATATCAGACACGTTCCCGCTCCCATGGTCGGGGCCCCTGTTTTACGCCTTCCCGCCCTTCCCCCTGATAGGCAGGGTCCTACACAAGGTGAAGTCAGACGGGGCGCGGATTATCCTCATAGCCCCGGACTGGACCCGTCAGCATTGGTACGGGACCCTACTGCAACTCTTAGCGGCCCCCCCATGCAGGCTGCTGCTCCGCCCGGACCTCCTCTCCCAGGAGGAAGGACGTCTCCTCCACCCCAACCTGGCCACGCTCCTCTTGACAGCGTGGCTGCTCCATGTTTAAATGAGGAGGAAGGCAGGTGTTCTGAGGATGTGAGACAGGTCCTGCTGGAAAGTAGGAAACCGTCCACACGTCGAACCTACCTGGCCAAATGGTATCGGTTCTCCATGTGGGCAAGGGAGAGGGGCTCCTCTTCCACGTCTATCCAGCTCGTCCTCGATTACTTCCTGTTCCTTAGGACCCAAGGGCTGGCGCCCTCCTCGGTCAGGGTGCACCTGGCGGCCATTTTGGCTTTTCACCCCCCGGTGCAGGGCCACTCGGTGTTTTCACATCACATGACGTCCCGGTTTCTAAAAGGGTTAGGTCAGGCATTCCCCTACGCTAGACCCCCAGTCCCGCTCTGGGACCTGAACCTAGTGCTCTCCCGCCTCACAGGGCCCCCCTTCGAGCCCTTGGCCACGTGTTCTTGGTCCCACTTATCGTGGAAAGTGGCGTTCCTAGTGGCTATCACCACAGCCCGCCGGGTCTCGGAGCTCAGGGCCCTGACCTCCGAGCCCCCATACACGGTCTTCCATAAGGACAAGGATATCTTCCTACCAGTCCTCTGTCCTAAGCCCCATTCCTCTAATGAGGAACGCCGCCTGCACATGTTAGATGTGCGCAGAGCGCTGGCTTTTTACCTAGACAGAACCAGTCCATTTAAGAAGTTCCCCCAGCTGTTCATTGCATCAGCCGAGCGCATGAGGGGGCGACTGGTCTCCACCCAGCGGATCTCCTGCTGGATCACCTCGTGCATTCGCACGTGTTACGACCTGGCAGGGGTGCCCCCGCCTCCTATAGTGAAGGCTCATTCGACGAGAGCTCAGGCCTCATCAGCGGCCTATGTGTCTCACGTCCCTATTCAGGACATATGTAGGGCTGCTACGTGGTCCTCTGTCCACACCTTCTCCTTGCACTATGTGATCGTCTCCCAAACATGGGATGACGCAGGGTTTGGTAGGGCGGTATTCCGCCCGGGTAATCCTTAAAACTTAAAACTCCTACCCACCTCCATCAGGTATAGCTTGGAGTCACCTATAGTGGAATACACATGAGCAATCACTCGAAGAAGAAAGGACAGTTACCTGTTCCGTAACTGGCGTTCTTCGAGATGTGTTGCTCAGGTGTATTCCACATCCCACCCTCCTTCTCCTCTGTCGGAGTTGTCTGGCAAGAAGGAACTGAGGGTGGGGGGAGCACGCAGCCCCCTTTATGGCGCAATATACAGGCGCCACTCCAGGGGTCGCAGCGGTGCTCCCCCAGTATGGGTACTGCTAAGGGAAAAACTTCCGGCACCGGTGCACGTGGCGAGCACGCACACCTATAGTGGAATACACCTGAGCAACACATCTCGAAGAACGCCAGTTACGGGACTGGTAACTGTCCTTTCATTTGATTCTACATTTTATAAAGCAGGGAGCCTTGCAAGAGACCTTTTGCATAAAGCATATTCCAGTTATATTATAGTCATTATATTCATATACTCATTAGCATATTTCCATAAAACACATGGAGTGCAATGTCACAATTATAACATTTACAGTTACTCTAAATGTTAACATGTCCTATTGATCTCTGAATTAACAGAATATAGCGACAGACAGGAACCATTTGGTTACATTGTCAGCCTCTAACAATATATATGTAAACACAAAAAATACAATCATTATCTACTAATATGTCTCTAAAGGTTGAATCTGGGTTAATTAGCCTGCTAGTGCTTCACTCCTTCTGGCTCAATGTCACACCTCCATTGTCTAGTCCTGGTTTCAGTCTGTTTACTTGCCAGACAGAGACAGCATGAATACCAAGGTGCCAATCTCTGCCAGTGTCCTATCTTCCTTGCCTGATGGACAAACATGAAACACATTCATGCCAGAGTCCCTTTCCTCCCATGTACACCCAACACAACCATAACTATGAGTGCATCCTTCATATGCTGGAGAGCCCACATGGGTGACCACACAACACAACGTGCATGGACACCTTAGGAGGCCAGGATGTATATCAGTTTCTTGGAACTAAGAGCAGTCAGTAAGCCTGCAATGGATTTCTCTCTCAGATCGTCCTGACGTCCAGATAACATCAGAGAACATGATGGCTGTCTTTTATATAAACAAACAAATGAGGACTGAAATCTCTTCCTCTCTGTGTAGAGACGATTCAATTATGGAACTAGGGTATCTGGAACCACATCACACACTTGGGAACATACCTCCCAGGTGTATAAAACTCACTAGTGGATAATCTCTCAGTAGGCACTTTTTTACTGACCATGAGTGGGAGATGCACAATTCAGTGTTAAATGAAATCTTCACTCATTGGAAACACTATTTTGGGACTTGTTCATCTCAGTGATGAACAAGATGTTCAACATCTACTGCTCCACAGCAGCACTAAATTGGGACTCCAAGAGAAATGCTCTTCTGCTGTCCTGGACAGACCACCTGAGCTACGCTTTTTCTCCCATCCACTGGTACTCCAGGTCCTGCAGAAGATTCGTCATGACAAAGTGTGAGTCATTCTCATTGCACCCAAATGGCCTTGACAATTCTGGTTTACGGACCTCGTACAAATATCAGCCTGTTCTCCTGTAGGCATCCGACCCTTCCCCAATCTACTAACTCAGTAGAATATGACTCTTTCACCTCATGGTGTGGTATTTGGATGGGTTCAGACTTAGAGCATTCATGTTCAAGGGCCATTCAAACTGTTCTCAATCACAGCAGAAAAGACTCCACCAGAAAATGCTACCTAGTTAAATGGAGGCATTTCTCCACCTGTACACAACAAAACCAGTTATACCCAGAGACAGCAGGTATTCCTGCTATTCTAAACTACCTCCTCATTCTCAAGACATCAGGCCTTTCTGTTAGCTTGCTGTGGGTCCATCTAGCAGCAATTAGTACCTTTCACCCTAGGGTAGAGGGCTATTTATTCTGTTTTGACACACCTGATAACTAGATTCTTTAAGGGCTTCACTAGGACCTTCCCACCATGGTGAAGTCAATGCAGTGGGGCCTCAATCTCATACTCTCAATACTTAACCAAGCCACCCATTGAAATACTGACCATACGTTCAGTGTCCCGCCTTCCGCATTGCCATCACATCAGTCAGGAGGGTGTATGAGTTTCAGGCACTTATAACTGATCCACCATACACTACTTTTCAAAAAAAGAATGTATCCCTTCAGTTCTACCTGAAACTTATCCCTGAGGTAATTTCAGAGTCCTGTATGAAGCAATCAATTCAGTTACTGGTTTTGTTTCCAAAACCTCATGCCTCTTGTGAGGAGAGGAGGCGTCATTCTCTTGATGTCAGATGAGCTTTGGCATTCTATCTGCAACAAAGAAAAGCAATTAGAAAAATGCCTAGATTTGTTGCCTTAGTAGTACAAACTCAGGGACAAGCGATGTCTGCTGAGAGACTCTCTAAGTGGGTTTCTGGCTGTATATTCCTTTGCTATTAGTTGGCACATCTCTCTCCCCAAGATGTGCTGAAGGCCCATTCCATTACAGCACAGTTTACTTCAGTAGTATCTCCATGAGAAGTGCCTGTGCTGGATGTCTGTAAGGCGATAGCCTGGAGTTCTATCCACACCTTCACAAAGCATTACGCTTTAGTCCAAGCCTCTTTTGCAGATGCAGCCTTTGGAATGGCAGTACTATTGACATCTATAACATCTGCATCCTCACTCCCCCCTGCTATTTGTCTACTGCTTAGCAGTCAGCTACGTGTGGAATACACCTAGGGACCAGCACTAAAAGAAGAAATGGAAATTACTTACTTGTCACTGGATGTTCTTTGAGATATGTGGTCCCTGTTTGTATTCCACTACCTGCCCTCCTTCCCCTCTGCTTCAGATCATGACTGGATTTGCAGTAGCGAAGCAACAAGAGACCAAGCCACACTTCACTTCATATCCTTTGTGCTGAACACGAGGAGCTCCAGGGCACAAGCCTGGACCAGTTGATGCTGCTTGCAAGATTTCTGGTCTCAGGCACATGATGCATATGTGTCTCCCAAGGAAAGATGTGTGGAGTTCAGATTGGGATCACACATATTGAAAAACCTCCAGTTACAGGTAAGTAACCTCCATTTCCCTGATCTCAAGTCATTTAGGTTTTTAAAAAGAGTGTTGTGACAGGGTGGATCACAGAAAGCCCCTTGGGAGCTGCCCCCCAATGTACCAAGACTACCTCTGTTCCTGTTTTCCCTGCCAGCTCAGGACTCCAGCACCCTGTCTTGCTGAGCCAGACACTCCCGTCGGCTCCAACACAGACCCAGGGTCTGAATCACTTGTCCCAAAGCTGCAAGTTTAACTGAAAACAGCTCACAAAAGTGTGCTTGTCTTTAGCACTCAGATGCCCAACTCCCAATGGGGTCTAAACCCAAATAAATCCGTTTTACCCTGTACAAAGCTTATACAGGGCAAACTCATAAATTGTTCGCCCTCTATAACACTGATAGAGAGATATGCACAGCTGTTTGCTCCCCCAGGTATTAATACATACTCTGAGTAAATTACTAAATAAAAAGTGATTTTATTAAATACAGAAAGTAGGATTTAAGTGGTTCCAAGTAGTAACAGACAGAACAAAGTAAGTCACCAAGCAAAATAAAATAAAATGTGCAAATCTATGTCTAATCAAACTAAATAGAGATAAGTTCCTCACCAGTTCCAGAATGCTCCCTTTTACAGGCTAATCTCCTTTTAGCCTGGGTCCAGCAATCACGCACACCCCCTGTAGTTACTGTCCTTTGTTCCAGTTTCCTTCAAGTATCGTGGGGGGATGGAGAGGCTCCTTCTTTAGCCAGCTGAAGACAAAATGGAGAGGTCTCCCACAGGTTTAAATAGACTTTCTCTTGTGGGTGGAGACCCCACTCCTCACTCCTATGCAAAGTCCAGCTCCAAGATGGAGTTCTGGAGTCACCTGGGCAAGTCACATGTCCCTGCATGACTCAGTCTTTACAGGCCGAAGCCATTGTCCACATGGTATCTTGTATGTCTCCAGGAAGACTTCTTATGTGGATTGGAGCATTCCAAGATGCATTGTTCCCCAAGTGCTTTCTGATCAGGTACTTAACCTTGTGAATTCCTTCCTAAAGAAACTGACCAAATGCCTCACAAAGCTTACTTAGAAACCAAGCAAGTATACAGCCCATATTCTTAACCTCAAGTAGAAAATGATATATGTGTACAAATAGGATGAATAGATATAGTAGACCATAACCTTTACGGAGATATGTTACATGGCACAGACAGCACAAAACATATTCCAGTTATGTCATACATACATTTATAAGCGCACACACACACCATAAAGCCTTATGGGGTACACTGTCACACTTTCCTGATCTCAAGTCATTTAGGTTTTTAAAAAGAGTGTAGACAAACATCTGTCAGGGATGGTCTAGGTACACTTGTTCCTACCTCTGCGTGTGGATGGGGTGGGTGGGGATGGATTAGATGACCTCTTAGGGAGCCCTACATTTCTATGATTCTTGTAGCTCTTTTTCTGAACCCTTTTTAATATGTCCACATTCTTTTTGAAGTGTGGATACAAAAACTTCACAGTGTATTCCAATAATGGTCTCTTTAATGCTATATACCAGGGATCAGCAGCCTTTGGCATGCGGCCCGCCAGGGTAAGCACCCTGGTGGGCCAGGCCGGTTTGTTTACCTGCCGCATCCGCAGGTTCAGCCGATCGCGGCTCCCACTGGCCGCAGTTCGCTGCCCCAGGCCAATGGGGGCAGCAGGAAGCGATGGCCAGCACATCTCTCGGCCCGTGCTGCTTCCTACTTACCGTGGCAGGTCGCGTGCCAAAGGTTGCCGATCCCTGCTATATACAGTGGTATTAACACCTCCCTACTTTTACTCAATGTTATCTTGCTTATACAGACAAGAATCATATTTGCTTTCGTAGGCACTGCATGCTGTTAGGAGCTCAAGTTCAATTGGCTATCCACCAGGACCCCTAAGTCCTTTTCTGAGTGACTGCTTTCCAAATTGGGATGCCGTCTTGTAAACATAACCTGTGTTCTTTGTTGCTAAATAGTAGACCTTGCATTTAGCTGTATTAAAATACATTGTCCAAGTGAGCCTAGTTTACCGTGCAATCCAGATTACTCTGTAGAACTGACCTTTCCTTATTATTTACCGCTCCTCCAAATTTTGTGTCCTCTGCAAATTTTGCCAGCATGGATTTTAATTTCTTTCAAATCATTTGATACAAATATTGAATAACATTGTGCCAAGAACTGACAATTGTTTGAGTGGATCCCCACTAGATATATACCAACTGGATGGTGATATCCCATTGTGTCTTCTGATTGTGGCTGTCTTCTGCCACAATCAGGTTTCCCCAGTACTCTACCATCTCCTACAGTCTTGTCCCATGACATGGACTGTAAATGTTGAATTTTCATGTGTATGTGTATGTTGTAACATGTTGGCAGCAAACTTTGTAAAATATTTTTAAAAATGTATTACATGTCCCCTTATGATCCTCCCCGCCCCATTTCCATCCCTTGACTCCATTGTTCCATTCCTTTTTGTGTATATCTTGGTGTCAATTTTGCTTTCTGTTTCAACTTTTGTTTTAGTCTAATTTTTCTAAGTTTAATAATTTCTAAAATTCTTAGTTTCCTCTTCAGATTATTCTTCTGATCACTCATTTCTCTTCAAGAACTTTTTCTGACTCTGTGACACAATCCAGACTAGTGAGGGGCATTGTCACCCCTGCCCTGCAACTTTGGGTGCCTTACAATGTCTTGCTGTAGTAGCTCCCATCTGGGCTGCTCACAAACAGCCTTCCAGTATGCAAGCCACACCCTGGATATCTGTGTGTAACTGTGGCCTACCAGCTACGTCCTGGCTCTCGCCAACCTTGGTTATACTGCAGGATGACTCCAACGCACACCCCAGTCCCAGATCTTCTATCAGGAATGTATGTCCTGTACTGTCCAGCCCTCTCCTGAACACTACAAATATATTAAGTCCATTATTCCTTTAAGAGACTAATATGCCAGTTTGTTATCTTAAATAGTTACCAAGACACTTCAGTCTAAAAACGCTGGATTAGATAAAACAGTAAAAAAAAGTTTAATAACGACAGAGAGATTTTGAGTACAAATAATTAGGCATAAAAGTCAGAAATGGTTACAAGAAAAATAAAGATAAAATGCTTACTAGTGCCTAACTTAACAGACTATATTAGATTCAAGCAAAGTTTCTCACCACATGTTGCAGCAGATTATTGACCAAATTAATTTTCCTAACATCCTTGAGAAGTAGGTATTCTCATTTTACAAATGGGGAAACTGAGGCATTTTCCAATGTCAGATTGTGTATCCAAGTAACAAGATAGAAAAAAAGTTGGTGTCAGAACCATGTTCACAGCTGCTGACTCCTAGGCCTGTATTCAGACCACAACTTTTTTTTCTATCCATGCTTTTCCTCATGTGTGTCTGTCCTTAATCCATGTTCATTCAATCTTCTCTATACTATTCTCCATATTGTTCCATTTTTCCCATTCAGAAATTATCTTCAATCCAGTAGGATTTTACTCTTGCTGCAGAAGTCTGGGGACAGAGAGTCCCTCTTGTGTCTCCTGCACAATAGATGTGTGGTCTTTCTGGATCCTCTCACCCACTTGCTGCAAGGCACCCCACTCTGACTAATCAGTGTTGCCAACTCTTGTGATATATTTGAAAGACTCATGATACGTGGCATTTTTTCTTAAAGCCCCAGCTCCTTGAGTCAAGTCATTATGTGAAAATATCATCTTTAAGTAAGTTTTTAGCCCTCATGATTGAGAAATAAAGCTTGAAACTGTGACCAGAGTATATTGTGAAGGCTCAGAGACTAAAAGGTAAATAAAAAGAACCCAAAACTTATTTTTAAGCCAATCTCCTGATTTTTTTTTAAGTCCTGACTGTCACACTGTCTGGAGTGGCTCACGACTGAGAGTGCCTACCTCAGGGCAGACATCCCAAACTGGTGGTGTGTTTTATAATTAGATTTCACCAAGCCAGTGACAAATATGAACTCCTGGATCACTGTAACAATTTTACCATGGAGCCACAGACAGTCCCTTTAGACTCTCCAGTCCATCTTGCCACCCAGACAAACTGGACTTTGTGATAAAATGGTTACTTACATCAAAAATGACATCACATTTAGGTTGTTTCCAGTCCCAAGAAACCAGTCACTTTCCCCAGATCAATTGGTACGCTAGATCAGTGGGTCACAAACTGTGGGTCATGACTCCATTTTAATGGGGTCGCCAGGGTGGGCTTAGACTTGCTGGGTCCTGGAGCCTAAGCCAAAGCCCGAACCCCACCACCCAGGACCGAAGCCCGAGCCCCACCACCTGGGGCTGAAGCCAAAGGGCTTCAGCCCTGGGCAGCGGGGCTCAGGTTACAGGCCCCTTGCCTGGGGCTGAAGCCCTTTGGCTTTGCACCCTCCTGCCCAGGGTGGTGGGGCTTGGGGTTTGGCTCCACCACCGAAGGCAGCGGGGCTCAGGCAGGCTCAGGCTTCGGTCCTCCATCCTGGGGTCATGTCGTAATTTTTGTTGTCCGAAGGGGGTCACGGTGCAATGAAGTTTGAGAACCCCTTGCACTAGCTCTTACACCAAAGACAACGCTGGTAGCCAGTTCTATGGTAAACTAAGTAAAGGTTTATTAGCTAAGAAAAGGAAACGAGAGTTATTGAGAGGTTAAAGAAGGTAAAATATATGCACAAGTGAGTCACAGTTTGTAATTCCAAATGCTGGAAGTTATGTAATAAACTGCCAGTTTTTCAAAAGTCTTTTCAAGGTACACAGATTGTCTCTGGGGATCTCCACTTTGTATCAGGTACACTTCCCTGTAAGAGTCTAATCAGCACAGAGATGCAGGATCTTTCCTTGAATCCACACTTAGAGCTTCTCACGGAAAACAAGCTGACAGAGTCACTACCCACGTGGGCTTGTCCTTTGATGATGGAGTGAGAAATGAATTTTGAGTCTTTGACCTCCGATCATCACACATGATGACCACTTGCTTCAAAATTAACACTTTTCTGTTAAAGTTCTTTATTTGCATTCCACAAGGCTTCTTTCTTGTTTGATGGGTTATTTAGTTACAGGGGTGTATACAATATAAATGTTTGCTACTGTGTTATAACGGGGATACAGATAAGTGAAAACAATGCAAGTAACATTCCACTAGTTTTCATGAAGTTTAAACACCAAAGGCTCTTATACGTTTAACAATCACTTCGATCTATATACTAATATACAAGTGAATTGGCCTGGGGCTCTGGCATGAGCTGGCAACTGGTCTGCCAGCGTCACACTGATTCATGACTTTTGAAAGGGTTGGAATTAGCAATACTGGTAATACAGCAGGGGTCTCTTATGTCTACAATCTCCACTCTGCTCTCAGCCAATTGGCAAGGACAGCTCCTGTCTCAGAGAAAAGAGCATTGTGGTGATACTCCCCAACTGTGCTTTACGTTCAGACCTGACAGTGTGAGCAATACTGACCAGGGAAGCAACGAGTTATTTGGGAGTATAGGTCCTGGATCCCCAAGTTCACCTTTTACTTTGTTGGGTCAAGCAAGCCTTGTAATTGAATAACTGCGAATAGAATAGAACTGACCAGCACCCTTTTAAATAATTTCTATTGTCAATATCTCATGTGACATTGATCAAACAGTTAAAAAAAATTATTTATCATCCCTCCAAAACAGAATTGGTGAACTTTTTGAGAATTAAAACATGGTTGAAAGCAGTATGTATGTATGTGTGGGGGGAGGGAGAGTTATAAATTGTTTTTCAAAGATTTCTTATTCTTATAATTCTATTTCCACAACATTTTCTCTGCCCGTCCCCCTCTTTTTCTTTTTCTTTTTTTAAACAGATGAAACATGTAAAAGAGAGGCTTGGTGAAAATGTACAAGAAGAGGTGCTTCTGCTGTGTCTTGGTATCACTTCAGGAGTCGGCCGATTGATCTTCGGCAGAGTTGCAGACTATATTCCTGGTGCAAAAAAAGTTTATTTACAGGTACAGCTTCTGCATGATGATTCAGTGGACTGTCAGCTTTGTGTACCTTTTATTATTTTGCTAGTTAATATTTTTGGCAATAAGATCCGAGCTGGTGATTAGAGCTATGCAAAACCATTCATTTTCATTTTAAATATACAGTATGTGTGCAATGAAAGTCACAAATGAGGTGCACGTGTTTGCTGCTACTAACAAATGTAAATTTTTGCTGCAGGAAAATTGCAGACTTGCCCTATTGAGAAATGCAATTTTCATGAGAAATTTCAGAGAAAACACACTTCTTTTTCTGTGAAATAGCAAGACTTTTGTGCATTCCAAAACTGACTATGATTTTTGCCTTCCTGAAACCAGAATTGTCCACTAGTTTCGCCAGCATTTTTTTGAGTACAACTCTAGTGGCGACACGAGAAGTCGTGTGCCCCTCATAATAACTTGTGTGATTGCATGAAACCTTACTTTTTTGAGGCAAATGTCACTGTTTTTGGTATGGATCTTCCTGCTGTATGCATTACTTTTCCTCTGAGTTAGAGAGCATTTCAAAGCAGGCAGCTTGTCTGCCCTGCCAACTAGAAGAGGGCACTATACTTACAGGAAAATGCATTTGTCTAGATACATAATAGAAAACTACCTAGAAAATGTTACGTGATTCCTTTTTATTTAAAACAGCTTTTAATGTCACATACACATGTAATGTAAATGTATCTGGACAAATGATAATCTTGGGAAAACATGCAAGACTCAGGTTTTTTAGCACAGTGTATTCTTACTAGTAGCTGAAAGCTCATGCTGTTGAACAGGTGTAATTCATAAAGACATGAATGATTTTTTTTTAAGCCAAAAATGGCTGAGAACTTAAAAATTGGATGGTAACAGACCACGAATCCCAATGATGATTGAACCTGGAGATATTCTAAACAAGAAGATCTCCCAGCTTGCTTGTAGGTGTTTCTCCATCACTTCACACTCTGTGCTGACATTTTAGGCTTCAGAATAACATTCCAGGCTTCAGAATAATATTCCTGGAATCCTTTTTTATAGATTAAACCATTCAGATCCTTGAGAGTTTGGTTTGCAAGGGAGTTTATGAACTACACCCTACAATTTGGTCTGCAGGAACTGGAAGTGAACAAAATTCCTTTAATTTTTTAAATTCAAACCTTTAGGCAGAATGTATATGCAGTTACCAATACCAGAGTCCTCCAGGACTAAGTGCATGAGTCTCTAAAGCTTAGAACCCCTTTTTATCTTTGTTTTTGAAGGAGAAGGAGCTGGTGATCTACCTCACTCTTTCCTCCTAGAGGCAGGTGGCCATAGATCCCATGCTGTTTGGAGGTTTTAAGTGGCCGCTTCCTTCCCAGTAGCGTGCTCAGGGGGCAGAAGTTATGGGAACGGATGCCTTTGTGAGCCCTTTGATGAAGGTTTCTGAGGGAACAGGATGTGCTAAGGACCCTTGCTTTTAATACTGAGAAAACTCTTCTGTTGCCAGCTGGTTCTGTTGAGCTGAAGTTCAGAGACATGCTGTAATCTATTTAGCATAGTAGCTAGAGAACTGTTTTAGGGTTCCCTAACAACTACATGCTAGAAAACATACCCTATAATACCTAGGGTATGGATGCTAGAGAAGGGTTTCCTAGTCATACTGCACTAAAGAGTCAACTAGTGTCATTTGGCAGCAAGTTATGTTTTCCCTATTCCTCAATGTCCTATTCCCATGCTAATAAGACCTTGTAGATATGTACCTTAAAGACCCCGATGGAGGAAGTGGCTGTTTGTCATCCCCAAAAACCCCAAGGAAGTGGCAAAAGGAGCCACTTGGCCCATGCAGAAAGGACAAGGAAGCGTATTACTGCCCCTCAAGCCTACAAAGACACCTAAATTTGGGGAGAGAGTGGAGGCTCACAGGTTTTCCAGCTGTGCAAACAATTTTGTTTCATATTCATGAACAAAGTTTTGTGAAAGCCTTGGAAAATATGAGTAGGTTTGAGGTTTAATGCAAATATTTTGCACAGCTGTAGTTCTGAAGGGTTTTTAGGTAGTATTAACTACTTCAAAAAAGAATGGGAAGAGAAACTTATTCAGAAATAACAAGAGAGACATCTAATGGATTTTAATTGCACTGCATTCAATGGACAGTGCTGCTGGGGAAGACTGCCTTTCTGTAGATGGACAGATCTTAGTTACCATGGCTATGTACGTTTACGCACATTTAAGAGATTCAAATGGGGAGGATGAAGGAACACCGAACATACTTTGGACTGATTTCTAACCTACTGTAACACTTAGGAGATTTTATTATTGCTATGACCAGAAAAGAAAAGTTGCACGTAGTTTAAAAGGCACCACAATCTTATCTCTTCATCTAATAGTTGTCAAACTTGCAATAATACTCATTAAGTTCTGTAGATGAATCATTTACTTTGAAGCATCAGTTGTTGCTCCAAGATTTCCTTTTCTTTAGATGGCTAGGTAAAAACTCTGACATTCTCTTCCAGGACATAGATTTTACTAATTAAATGACTACGGATCTTCTGTTTCAACTAATTTAAAGAGAGGAGACAGGTATGCTCTCTCTGTCTTATTAAGCCAGTTTCCTGCATCTGTCTCTTCTGTCTCAAAGCAGCACTTTTAAGAGGGGAAGTGAGTATTCACTGTCTCGCCAAAGTGGTATGCTAGTTTTTGAAACAGTCCACCAGTAAATTCAGCATTCCTTCATCCTTCACATTTGTATCTCTTAATTGAGAGAGTAGATGTGGATAATCATGGTAACTGAGATTTCTTTGGCTACAAAAAGACAGGCAGTATTTTACAACAGCATTATCCATAATGTGTACAATGTGCCAGTATCTAACATCTTCAGCAACTCTAGTTATGAATTAAATGGTTGACTAATGCAACTAGATATCTACTTTCCACTAAGATTCTACCATCTTGTAGTGAAATGATTTACAAGGATTCTCCTTTGCAAATTTTTAGCTATCTGCTACATTTTCTTTATCCTTCTTTAGGAAGTTGCTTTGTTTTGTAGAAGTTTGCTTCCTAAACAAGTTGTTTGGTTCCATGACAATGCCACCTGAGTCTTTTAGCCTATCAGAGTTAGTGTTTTATTTTCACTTCTGCTTTAACTACAGCAAGCAAAATGCACTTGAGTATAACCCTAACTGTAAGATCAACCAGTGTGTGTTTATGGTTTTGTTTTTTATTTTGTTTTATTTTGGGGGGAGGGGCAGGACACCTGGAACTTGAGGTCTATTTTGGGTAGTGGGAGACAAAAAGAAGAGATATAAAGCTTTCTGAATCTATCCTTCCTCCATGGGCTAGTTATTTGCCCTTGGCTCTATGTAAAATGTATTTCCACATTATGACTTTTCCAATTAATGGTGATTGTGATCAAGGGATTCTTCTTATATTCTGTGTTTCTCAGCCTTTTACTATTTAACTATTAAATGTCACAGATAAGATGGATTCATCTTTGTCTATGCTTGAATGATTGGTTAATCTGAACTTTGTCTAAAATGGTCACCACCACTTTGTCTAAAATGGTCACTGTTTTTTCCTCGTCCAATGGAAGTTGCTTTGGAACACAACCAAAGGCTTATTGACAATGTTTTTATGTAACCACAGAGATTTTGCTTTTATAGGAGCAAAATTGGACTGCTTTTAGAAGAGCAATATTGGACTACATCAGCAGTCCTCGGCTTACACTCAGCCATGATTCTATCTCCTAAAGAGGTGATCTAGTACTAGAATTTGTCTTTGATAGCCAGACCTATTTTTGCCACTGTTTTAGTTAAACCTGCTGAAAAACAAGTCTAATTGAAGCAGTGGCAAAAATTAATCTGGCCGGCAATGTCTTGTCTACACTTTGGCTCCCAAGAGTTCTGCAGAAGTGGCCTTAGAACTAGTGGGAATTCTTTTGTAAATTTCCCTAGTGTAAACACTGCCTAAAAAGTTTTCTGTGGTTTATGGAACATAACAGGATTGGGAAGTCCTCCTCCATGAAAAACTCTTTCCTCTGTTCTGGCATTTCTATGAAAAGTACTGATCTCTGCAGATAATTCGCAACACCCCGATTCCCTGAATATGCTACATCATGTTACAATGCCTGAAAGAAATTTATACTCCTGGTGGAATTATGCACCACTGCGCAATGCAGAATTTGTACAGAGATTAATGTTCTATGCAGAATATCCTTTCCCCCCACACAAATGGGTTGCAGAGCTGTTAGCTGCTGCTAGAGCTGCTGGACCTGGCAGAGCCCAGCTCTCCAGCTCGCAAATAGAAGACACTGCCAGGATGGGGAGGAGGAACTGGATAGTTCCCAGGAGCTGCAGATTTTTTTAAAATGTTGATGTGCATGGAAACTGAGTCATCCATCATTACTGTGGAGTAAGTAGTAGAAACTTTGGCAGGAAGCAAGGAACTGTTTTGTGGTTCTTTTTGTTTTTTTGGGGTTTTTTATACAATAAATATAGGTAACCAATTTAATTCCTCACAGTTGTTATGAAGCCTGCATTTACTCCCTATTTTACAACTCTCATTGATTTGATGTGATTTTTTTAAACTTTTTTGACATTGTCTAGGTGATATCATTCTTCTTAATTGGCCTGATGTCCATGATGATTCCACTGTGCAATTCCTTGGGAAGTCTCATTGCTGTCTGCCTCTTCATGGGTCTGTTTGATGGCTGCTTCATTTGTATCATGGCTCCTATTGCCTTTGAGCTAGTTGGTGCACAGGATGTCTCCCAGGCCATAGGATTCCTGTTAGGACTCATGTCAGTACCTATGATAGTTGGTCCACCCATTGCAGGTAAATGTTGGGACAGTCTGTAGTCTGTTTATCTAACATAGATCTATTTACATTAAATTTGATTTTTCAAATATTCATTTTCTGAATTCAAGATGAGATACAAGCTTTTAAGATGAGACAAATGCTGAAGGTTAGTTGTGTATCATTTTGTTTGCTCTAAAATGTACGGTAGGGTATCTTCTTTCCCTGGATTATTGATTTACCTTTAGTTTTCCTAGTTTACTTTTGTCCTTGAATTCTTATTTGTCCTTGGTATCTTCAAACACATAGGTATAACAGTTTGCCCTCTCAAAAGGAAACACAGGCTTTCAGTTGGATTTAATTATCTGATATTTTCCCCATTTCTGAGTGTACAAGCCATAACCTGTAGTCCTCTGATCATATGTGCAACCAACTTAGACTGCGTCTACACTGCACGCCATTGGCAGCAGCATGTAGGGTATGTATAACTACCTGCTGCAGTGAAAGACAGGCTCCATCCACATTGTGATGTGTAGCTATATGTGTCAGTGAAAGGCTTTGGCAGGGGGAAGCAGTGGGGAAAGATTTTGCAGTGGGGAACTGCCAGATTCTTTCCCTGCTGCCTCCCACTGCCAGAACCTTTCCCCTCTGCTGGAGTCTTTTTCATTGTGACAGGGAAAGGCTCTGGCAATGGGCAGGCAATGGGTAACTACCCTGCTAAAAATAGCATTGTAGACAGGAGAAGGCACTGCTTGGGTGAGTAGGATACATACTCAAAGGGTTCAGGCGTGGCCTTATTGTACCCACCTAAGCCGTGCCTCACAATCTACATTGCTGTTTATAGCTGTGCTAGAGGGGCATGTTATGTGTGTACTGTACACACCGCTGAAAGGAGGGTGCAGTGTAGACATACTTTTAGAGACTATAAGCAATTTTCACTGTTTTCTGAAATTTCCATATGCATATGTGAGGAGAGAGGCTGCAGTTCACTTAATTGCTTCTTAAAAACGAAAGTATTGTCTCCAAAGGGTATGTCTACACTGCAATAAAATACTCACAGCTGGGTGTATTTTACTGCAGTGTAAACATACCCAAAGAGTCTAGTTCCTGGGTAGTAGAATGGTTGGCATAACGCACATCCTTGCAGATGGGGTTTTAAAGTTTGTGTGTGGTATAAAAAGGGTAATGTTGTTTAGGCTGTATAGGTCTGAAAGGAACACAAGTTCCCCAGAAAAATAAAATGTTATATTGCTCCTTTTTATACAGTCTTTAGCATTCATGCATTTTGCTTGCACTCAATCTGAGTGGGGCCTTTGTATGCTACCATAATATCAATATTTAATAATAATTAAAAAGGTTGACTAGTAGGATGTAATTTAATTGAGAACTATTGTAGGATAATAATAAACAAATATTTAAACTAGACTAAATTAAAATTTTGCTCAAATTACTTTAATCAAACGATCATTGATATTTAGGGCATGTCTACACTTACCTCCGGAGCGATCAATCCAACGGGGGTCGATTTATTGCGTCTAGTGAAGACATGATAAATCGACCGCCGAGCGCTCTCCCCTCGACTCTGGTACTCCACCGGAATGAGAAGTGTAAGCGGAGTCGACGGGGGAGCATCAGCAATTGACCTACCGCAGTGAGGACACCGCAGTAAATAGCTCTAAGTCCGTCGACTTCAGCTACACTATTTTTGTAGCTGAAGTTGCGTGACTTAGACTGACTTAGCTCGCTGCCCTCTCCCTTGCCCCGCCTCCCCCCGTGTAGACCAGGCCTTATGTAGCCCGCTAACATCATTCTATTACTACATATGTTTTTTAAATCTTTGCCTGGGTTAATAATTTTAGTTTACTTTTATGACAGAAATGACATTAATTGTAGTGCAAGATACCTCATTCTAAGGCCAAAAGAAGCGAAATATGATTTTACACTTGGACATATTTTTCAAGATTAAAATGTTAGTTTTTGTTCAATAAAATGTACTAATAAACAAAATGTTCATTATACTTTTTAATATTCACTTTTACAATTTCAGCATTTATTTGTTTCTCTGTGAAAGTAAAGATTATGACTTTTAGGGTGAAGGTTTTCTCTCTAGAGAGAAGTCAACTTATTGTAATCTTTCTATTTCTAAATTATGGCCCATTAGGTGAGTAAAGCAGGACAACAAACTTCAGTGTTTTTCCCGTGATACACAATATGAACATGACACTCAATCTTTGGGAAAGGGTTTGTAGCTCAGAGGGCACATGATTCCCAGGTTTAGCCTAGGAGCAAACAGATAGACAAGAAGAAAAAGATTATCCTGTGACTTAAGGCACTGAGCTGCAGGAGACCTAGAATCTTGTCCTGTGATCTGTCACAGATACCCTATATGATGTTGGGCAAGTCGCTTAAGCCAGAATTTGGAGAATTTCTAGTGGGCTCCCACAGCAATTGATTCTCAGCCAAAGATTGTTTAATATTTTTATATCTGGAAGAAAATATAAAATCATTGTTGATAGTTTGCAGATGATACAGATTGGTGAGCTGCCAAATAGTGACCAAGGCAGTGGTACAGATTGATCTGGATTGCTTGGTAAATTGAGTGCAATCAAATGCATATTAATCTAGCCAAATGCAAATAATACATCTAGGAACAAAGAATTTAGGCAATATTTACATAATTGGAAGAGTACATCTTAGAAAGCATTGACCATGACAAGGATCATGGGGCCATTGCTGAAAACCAGCTGATTGTGAGCTCCAAATGTGGTGCTCTGCTAACCTGATCTTTGGGTGTAACAGTATGGAAATACTGAGCTGCAGTAGGAAGGCGATATTAACTCTTTTTATGTGGCACTGGTTATACCACTGCTGAAATAATGTATCCAGGTCTGGTGTCAACACTTTAATAGGATATTGAATAGTTGGAGAGGATTCACAAAAGAGCCACAAGCGTGATTTGTCATCTGGAAAGCACACTTTACAAAGCGAGACTATGAAGGAGTGCAATCTGTTTTGCATATGTGATGTAATGTTTAAGAGCCAGTTTGATCAAAGACTATTATTACCTGCAGAGGGAGACAATATCTCATTTAATTTATCAGACAAAGACATAACAAGATTCAGTGGCTAGAAGTTTAAATCAAAAGTTCAAAATGGAAATAAGATGCAGGGTTTTAACAGTGAGGGTAATTAACCATTAGAACAGATTTTCAAGGGTAAATTCTTCATCACTTGGAGTCTTTAAATCAAGACTGGATCTTGTTCTAAAAGATATGCCCTAGTTCAGCCACCTGTTATTGGACTAGATAAATAAATCATTAGGTGAAATTGTATACCTGTGCTATGCTAGAGGCCAGACAAGATGATCATAAATAGTTCCTTCTAGTCTTAAAGTCTCTGAATCTATGAATAAGCATGCTTTGAATAAAACCGCAGCAGCTACATTACATATTAGTGATAATTCTCTATTTCCCCAGGTATACTGCGTGACTACCTAGGTACCTACGATGTAGCATTTTACCTGGCTGGAGTTCCCCCCATGATTGGAGGAATTATATTATCTTTCATCCCATGGGTTCACGAAAAGAAGAAGCCAAAAGAGAAAGAAAAAGCTGTTGATGAAGAAACAACTAAGAAAATGCTGGAAAATGAAAGCACTTCAGCCTCCGGCACAGCAGAAAAGCCCAGTAAAGAATCTGAATCTGTTATTTGATGCTTTATCTTTCCACTGGACTAAATTCATTTTTACAGGAGCTAGATAAGAATTCTGGCTTTGAGTTGAAAATAGCATATTATTTTTAATGGAACGTGTGCTCAGATTGCAGAACAAAACTGCTAAGCGCTAAGAATCTTTTGTACCACTGAGTAGCTTTCTTAGGAGTCCCTGAGTCTAGTTTCAATCCATATTTTTATGGCATTTGAGGTTTTATAGTATCAGTGTGCACCTGCTAGTGATTCTGCGTTTAAGGAGATTATTGTTTTAATCTATCAGAGCATGCTTCTGGAAGTATGAAAGCTGTTTAGTTTGATTCATTGGCCCTTCCAGGATGGCTTCAATAATTTTAGTCCATCAAGTAGAGGCAAATTCTTGTGTTGTTTTCCTGGAATTTCTGTGCCTCTTATGACTGACTTTTGTTTTAATTTCTTATGCCATTTAAACACTTTTTAAAATTCTATATTATGATAATGAATAGTCATCTTTTTTTGATCCTCTAAACTCTAATCCTTGCTGAAATTATCTTGCTTTGGGAGCTAGATTATTTAACAGATCCTCAGTTTTACTTTCTCTTAATACTCCAACCTGTTCCATTTGCTTAAACCTACTCTGGATCACTTTTACCTTTATTTCTCAGTAGCCTGAACATAGAACATTTTAGGATAAGTTTGTGATAATAAATATATTAAACACACAAAAAGTGAAGGGTATGAACTCTCACAAGCAAATAAATTCAGAATTAAGGTTGTTAAACCATTATTAAGTCATCCTTTGTCCCCAGTGCTACAGTGAATCTAGTTCTTTTTCAGGTAAACGTCAGAATAGCTTAGTCTTAAAACCATACGAAGTGCAATACTTGGGTACAATACCATGAGATAGACAAAGCCCGAATTCTGAATTTCTGTGGTTTTTTTCAGGATTTGACTCTTCAAAAAACAACAAAAAGACATCTTTAAGGGATACATTTTAAGTGTGCAATACGATCAATTGTTCATACCAATAAATGGAAATATATTATACATAAGAGCTATTAAAGCAACATTAAACAAATTGGGAAGAGATTTTGCACTAAGTGAATATGCAGCTTTATTATGGGCCTTTAAAATTTTGCACGTGTGATACAACTCCATCTTTTCAAGAAATTGTAGCGAAACTGTTTGCATGCACGATTACTTATCCTTAACATCTCTCTTATTACTTGTGTACTTGTAGGTATTATATATAGTTTGTCAAACCCATACTTCTGAAACATCTATTTTTCTGAAAGTTATTTTAAAAAAGTATAAACAAAACAGAGTGCTTTTCAGTTTATCATGATTACGCTTGCAAATATATTGTCTCTGGATTTGCATTGACAATGCAATGGAACACTTAAATAGATATTCATTACCTAGGCACACT
>NW_020664393.1:3755684-3812242 GCF_002925995.2 Terrapene triunguis | reverse complement strand
CAGAATCTGGCATTAAAATGAGAAATGGTAAAGTGATATTTATACCCCTTGGGAAAGATTTTCAGAAATGCCTAAGAAATTTAAGACTCTAAATGGGACTTGGGCTCCTAAATCTCTCACGTACTTCTGAAAATCTCCTTTCATTGTAAGTAATGTTGCTAGTTCAAATTCCCACGATTCTTTCATTACAGAAATTACATTAGCAATCACATTATTCTTGTTCTTGTGTTTCCTTCCAGGCAATATCATTCAATATTGCATATTTTCATTACAGTACACACTGATAATGCATAGAAACCTACGTGGAAACCATTGTATTCATTTCAGTTGACTTTGAAATGAAAAATTAATATTTATCACAGTGCTGACAGTTTCAAAAATTGACACAAAAGTGGGGTAATGGTAAATAATGCTAAAGAGTGATCCAAATCACTCTGCAAAGTGGGCTCATTTGAAAAACGTGTTTTAATACAAGCAAACGCAAGGTCATACATCTAGGAACAAAGAATGTGTGTCACTATTACAGGATGAGATGACTGCATTTTGGAAAGTAATTACTCTGAAAAGGACTTGAGAGTTGTGATGAACTGAATGTGAGACGTGGTGACTAAGAGCTAAAATCGTCTTGGAATGTATAAATGGGAATATTGAGTAAAAATAGGGAGGTGGCATTAGTTATGTGGATAGCATTAGATTGATCATTGTTGGTATACTGTATCCAGTTCTGGTATTCACATTTTAAAAAGAATGTTGAAAAATGGGAAAAGCTACTTAGATAGGCATGAAATCAATTTCTTTTGAAAGCTTATCCAACCTCTGGCAAGATAAACAATAGCAATCTTCTCCCTTTCACATGTATTCACTGTTGTACATGATCTGGGCATACGGATTTTGAAATTCCCAACCGAGATTCTGGATATCAGACAGCCGATGCATTCAGTACTTGAATGTTGTAGCTTTGGCTTATAGAAATCGGTTTGCTCATTAGGCACTCAGATACTACAATGATAGGCATGGTATAAGAATCTAATTGTAATAGATTTATGGCTTTGGTTCCAGAATCAAACACAGGATGTATGCAATGGAATGTAGAAGAACATTTTCAAATGCAAATTTTTGTCTGAACACCCAGTAGTTGAGGAAATTTAATTTAGATCCTTATTTTTTAATAATGATATAAGTATAGCACCATTATAATTCCACATAGTGTTTTTATTAGGTAATCTCGGCTGACATTTTCAATATGCCTTTTATTCTTATATACGAAAGGTATCAAAACATTTTTAAGATTTTCAGAATTGTGCATAGTAATCTTAGACTGGCTATATTTTATACTACTGTGCATGCTAATATTGAAGACACTGACAAGTGGTTGAATGTCTTTGTAAACATTGTATTTTGTCTATTATTTTGACACCAATTAACATTCATATTGCTAGCATTAACTCCATGCTTTCTAAATCTGATTAGTTAGAAACATAAGGATTGAATGTCTCTTGTTATTCATGGTGCTAAAATAATTGTAATCAAAATCTCAATTACTCAGAATAAAGTAGAGTAACTGTAGTTCATAAGTGGCCCTATTTAATATCATGGGTATCCTTGTAGATCACCTTATGTTTTCATATGATATACTCCTGTCTCATATGTTTGCACTTGTGAATAGAAAAAAACCTTATTGCTTAATTACCTATTTACAGTAGTATTCTGATTAGATATGCTCCATTTAACTTGGATTTATATTTAATTTTAAATTAATACATGGTGCAGCCTCTGACTCACTTTAATCCCACTGGGTAAATTTTAAAATCACCTGAATGGTTTAGGAGCCTAAGTCATTAACTTTCATTTAGGCACTTTTTTTTTTTTTTTACCCACTATCAATATTTTCCCTCCGATGATTTAATAGGGTTTTACAAAACATACCAGTTATATGATGGGAAGGTTATATGTAAAAAAGAGACAAGTAAAATTAGACTATGGGAGACACTGTTGTAAACTAGCAAATTATGATGGAATAACCTTCCCTAACATTTTTAGGATTTCTGCACATTTTGATGCATAAAGTAAAGCTGCTGATAAACTGTCAAAGTACTGTTTAAGTTTATCACCTAACCAGTACTTTAATCTTGGCTGGCTTTGGCAGTACAAAAGAGAAAGTATTTCCTCATGAATAACTTTTAATAAATCATAGAAATTAATTTAGACCTTTCCTCAGTATTAGGGATATAAATTTTCCCCTTAACAAACACGGCTCTTGAAGGTAATAAAAGGAAAAACCAATTCTGCATTCATGCTGGCGTTATCACCTGGACTGAAGGAATCTTCCTATTCTCCCAGCCTGATAGCAACCTAGTCTCCAAGTGTAAAATTTTCAAAAGTGCAATGGGACATAGGCTTCTAAATCACTAGGCACGTTTTTGAAATTTTTACTGTTTTCTTTTAAAACTCCCAGGCAGTGAGACAATAATCAAAGCAGCACTCTCCACTCACATGTACCAGGTGAAGTGGGATTATCACCATGGATGCACCAAGAGCTGACACTAGGTGTCATTGGCATTGCCAGATCCTCTCTATTTCCAATGAGGGGAAGACAAATTACCTGGACCCTTTCCCCCTACTCCCCACCTCAATCACACTGATAGGGCTGGTGGAAGATTAAAATGAACTAATGAGAACTACCATCACATGGGATGAGAAATGTCCCTTAACGGCATTCAGTAGCAGTACAAACAAGGTACTGTGAATATAACAATTCCATGTCTTTGCCCCAAGTTATGGTACATAATCTAAGCTTTTATTTTAAAAAATTGTTTCTACTTCTTATGATTACAAAGAGAACACTGTAGATGTGAACTGAGTGTAAACCAAAGTAGTATTGTCTTCCTGACTCTGCAGATGACCTGAAACAATAATTCTAAGCAATGTGTACTGCCCCATGTATCTCAGTGATTTTGAAGCCTATTACCATTTCAGTGTCAGCATTTCCTCCGTTTCACTGAAATATCTAGCTAATTTTCTTATACACAATCCTGAACTACATGATGCCAAAAGCCCCAACTATTCCATACCCAGATGCCAAATCTCCATCTTCTGCCTTTCAGTTTCTAAGACGCAGCTTATACATTATGGATACAAAAATCTCTAGCATACTGAAAAACGATAGTGTGGGGACAATGTACATTTTAATATCAAAATAATTAGCAGGGGATATTCTTCTGATCATGATAATCATATTTAATTTATTTTAACATCTCCATTTTTAATTTAAATGAAGGTGCTGCAGAATTTCCAGTCTGCGGCAGAGTCCAAACACTTTGCTGTTAAGTAGATTTTATTCTGTTTGCTTGGTTTTGTTTCATTTCTTTTCAGAGAAAAGCCTCAAACCTTTTGATACCAAAGAGCATTTCTCTTCTCCATTTTTGGGGAGGGGTCTGGGGAAGAGAGTCTTTTCTTTTTGACACATTGGAGAATTTCAGATGCTCATGTCCCATACTCCAAGCCTGTGGATTGGCAGTGACTGTGAGTACCAGAAGTGTGAGCATCATGAACATGAATTGTCCTGAGGCTCTTCAGTAGTGCATTTATCATGAATTTGAATAATTCCTGTGTAAGTAACCATTGGTAGAAGCTGATGCTTTCTGGTACAATATAGTGCAAACTACAAAAATTGTGATGCATGTTTCTGAAACTTTGACCAGACTTCCTCATGTCTGTGTTTGAAACTTGAATTGAAATATCCTTTAAGCTAAATCCCAGCCACTAAACATTGCACATCCATATGCTTTGGCTTAATGCTATACATTCAGCCTATCCCTCCTAATGCACAGATTTATGGTAAACTCCTGAATAGTCCCTGTCCAATATTTTGACATTATAAACCAGTTACATAAAGAAAGAACTTTTAGAAGTTTATTTAGCTTTGTATTCAAAGATCTGTAAATATGAAAGATATCTTATTTTAAATAGCTTATGCAATTTCAACTCATGTATATTTATAAAAAATATTTAAATCTATTTTTCAATATTGCTGTGGGCAGTACTGCTTTCAGTAGTTATGTATGACATTGCTTGATGACAACTGCTAAACTTAAACAAATGCAAAACAAATTTCACTCTTATTTCTACAATATAAAAATATTGTACTACTAGACAGTTGTAAAATTGGAAGACCATTGAAAATTACAGTTTCTATGTATATTATCAATTATGGACTACATCATAAATATTGATATAGTGTGCTAGAAGTTTTAAAAGGGACCGATCCAAAAGATAGTTGTATACCCTTTGGAACAGCAGGACAGAAATGAGTAGTCTTGGCAGAGCTGTGTGGTAAAGCCTGTACAGTGTCTAACCACACCAGGCCTGGCTCAAAGCCAGCACTCAGGTCCCTCATTTTCATGATAACCAATTTCACACAAAACTACATAAAACACTTAATTTTTTAAAAGTTCAACAGAAGATAAAATGAAAATAAATAAAAGTTCCCCAAATGCAAGAAACCCATGAAACCTCCTACTTGTATCATTTCCCTTGTATTTCTTTCAGTAAGTCATTTTTGTAGTTGAATTTATCATGCAAGCTAATTAACAAGAAGGTTAATACGTAGGCTTCTAATAAAATATAATTTGTTTTGTACATGATTTTTAACAACAATTAGATTAATCCCTTTTATGTAAAGCGTTAATTGTCACATTTTCCTATAAATATTCAAAAATAAGCTGCAGAAATCTGATGTTCACGTCTTCTGATCTAACATCTATCGAAAAGGTCTGGGCAAACTGGGTGTGAACAGCCAGATTTAAATGTCATTTTACCTCGTATTTGCTGTAGCTAAACATGTTCTTTCTTGTTTATATGCATTCATTCCCTCAGACTATCCCAAACTGAGGCTGTAAAAACAAGTTGCTTAGCACCCTCTTTGGAAGCAGGATTATGTTGCTAGAGTCCAGAACTACATCCACTTGCTGTTATATCGCAGCACAGACTTCTGCAGTGAGCAACTCAGAGGGTTACAAAATATATGTAGATCCCAGTGAATGCTTTTCCTCATGATAGCATTAAAAAAAAAGCCCTCTCTGAAAGCCTGATTCTGAAACCCTTTTACTCCATTCAGTAGTACCTTACTCCACAAGCAGTCCCATAGTACTTAATGGGAGTAACATAGACAATGCTAGGCCCTGAGTGAGTGGCTAGCTGTTTGCTTCTGTCCGTAGCATAAATAAAACCTAGTTTTAAATAGAAGGCGTGCAAGCAAAAACATTAGATACATTTTGCACATGTTGTAATGCTTGAATGATGCTTGGAATTTGAACTAGCACAGTAACTAAATAATTTTTGCATGGTGTCAAGTATCAGGGGGTGGCCGTGTTAGTCTGTATCCACAAAACAACAAGGAGTCCGCTGACACCTTAAAGACTAACAGCTTTATTTGGGCATAAGCTTTCGTGGGTAAAAAACCCACTTCTTCAGATGCATGGAGTGAAAATTACAGATGCAGACATTATTATACTGACACAGAAAGCTTATGCCCAAATAAAGCTGTTAGTCTTTAAGGTGCCACCGGACTCCTTGTTGTTTTTTTTTAAATAATTTTTGCCTTATTGATAATCGTGGTTTCAAAATCATTTTTTAAAAGGCCTGCCAACCACTGTTGGCAATGATTGAAAAGTGTGTGAGAGTAAACTCGGCCGGCAGTCCTTATCATGACGATTTGTTTATTTGGAAAGGTCTGCCAGTTAACTCAAGTAGCAATGAAACACACTGTCAGTGCCACCTGAGCCTATTGCTTCCATCAGCAAGAAATTGGTGACAATGTACTTTGCAGAAACACTTTCCTAGACTCACATGGTTAGTGCATTTCTCTATGTGCTAGATAATGAGTACTGTATTCAGCCTTCAAAAAATGCTTCTAAATTGCAGATATGAATTTCAGTATTTTTGCAACCAAGCAGGACACATTTCATGGTTAAACATACTAATATATTCAACATATACACAGAAGGATGCTTCATCAATGACTTCCACTGGGATCTTCCAGAACGCTTAACATTCCTTTTAGGGATGCCTACTGGATCTGAATCTATCAAAATTAGATGTTGGAAAATCTCTTGCCCCTAGAAAGAAAGGAGATGTAGTAGTCAGATGCTGAAAAAATGAATGTCTGCTGACTTTATTACTGAACAGCAAAAAGTTAGTAGAAGTTAGTATTTATTTTTATTTACTTGTGATTGGTCATGTTCTTCACCAGATGCTCTAACTGGCCAATTATTAAAGGGACATAGTCAAATATATTTTAATAATTTAGTAATATTTTTGTACTTTTACTATTTTTTTGAATACTGCTTAGAATATTGAAAGTTATATTGCTTCCCCTACTAGCTTAATATTTCTCCTTTGTAGTCCCGTTCCTAGTTAATGAAATATAAGCAGATATGGAAATAGGTGATTTCCTCTTTTTGATGGAAACATTGTTGATGTCAGCAAGTTTTAAGGAAAAGGGATTGTGAATTAACAGTGCTGTTTCTCCCGATGCGGAACCAGAACAAAAAACTTTTTGTAGGTCAGGGATTATTTTTTTTACTCATTTTTAATTTTTCAGCAACAAAAATAGCAGATTAAAAATAGACTCCCCAGAGGTCTTTTACCTGCTATAGGAATTTTGAAATACATTGTATCGAATTTTGGGCATGAACATGAGCATCCACTTAAATCCTTTGCGACTTATTGTCAACACTAATCTTGATAAACTCTTCCACTGTTTACATAAAAAGTAATTCCAAAATGAGACTATTATAGCTTTAGTAAGTAAATGTGTATAAGTTTCTTAGCAACCCAACTGTTGATCTAAAGATACTCTTTGCCAGTGCATTGACAAAAATGTCAATCTGATTTTATTAATTTCTTTGCCTAATTTATTTTTATATGAAAATGTTTATGCACATAAACAATGCCAAAATAATGAATTCCAAGAAAGCCTTTAGTAAGCATCATGTGAATCAAAACTCAGGGCTACAGAATAACTTTTTTTAGTCAAATAATGTGAAATTATATCTTTGCTATGTTGTAGTTTTAAGTGCTTTTGCTATTTTTACATAACATTTTGGATAGGTTTCCCCCCTAAATTTTCAAAAGCGTTCACATCTAGGCCCATAAATGCAATGGCCAAAATTCTGAAAATCTGGCAACTTTATTTAGGTGCCTGTCACATGAGCTCTTTTGAAAATCTAGCTCTCAGTCTCTATCATTAAATCATTTAATATCTTATGACTTTTAACCAGTTAAAGTACTTAATGTTAAAAGTGCATAAGTGTATTCACATATGCTAACTGCATGTATAAGACCATGGAGGTAAGTTCAAAAAGTTTTGATAAACTGTTAATCTTTTCTTCCCTCCATGCATATGGACACCTCTCATCATTTATGAGTGAAATTTATGTGTACCTGGAAGGATGAATGGACCCTTTAAAAATCAAACAACCTTAATTTGAAGATACTTCCATTTTTAAATGAAACTGTCAAAGTGTTGGGATAAAATGTTGTCTTGTTTAAACATCTGTATAATATGAACTGTCAGGTGTACATCTCCAGTATATGTAAAAATTTATTTTAATATTCCTTTAGCATGTATCCAAAAGGGTACATCTGGTATAAAACAAATTGACAATATTACTGAATAGGAAATGGCTTTGGTTTTATTTTCAGCATAAACTGGTATAACACTGAAGTCGTAGTGGCTATCAGAGACATGAACATTTTGATATTACTTTATCTGAGAACTGAGTTATTCCTTTATTTCTTTTCTATCCTCAAAAATTAGAAAAGAAAATGTTTGTTTTGAGTGAGCACGTGTACATTCAGAGCATGCTGTACACCCAAACTCTCTGGCTCTGCTTTTCTTTCTCCAGAATATGAAGGTACTGGCAGAAATGTTTAAATGTAGATTTCTGTGCTGAGTGATATCACTGCTCTTGATCTTACTTGGTATTTTAGAATTTTCCTCTTTACATTTTAGTGCATTTTATTAAGTTTTTAAGGCCATGATTCTTACGTTATCCATTTTGTAATATGCAATTGAATGTAGAAGAAATAAATCACTTTAGCAAAATGAACTGTTTTAACCATTTGGGGTTGACAGACTCCTACAATGAAAAAATGTGAAACCTCTCCTCCTCATCCGAAAAAATTGCAATAAATTTTTTCATGCAAACTGCATACACTTGTGTGGTTATATATGTCTATATGTAAAATTCCTCAGAAAATGAAATTCAAATAGAGGAATAATACTCTACACAAGAAGCATAAAGTGGTAATTTAAAACTGAACACAGCATACTGAACTATAATCTTATAGAGGGAGGGTAGCATATCCGAAGTACAGCACTGATCCAAAGAATGTCATTGGCTCATCGTTTCATAAGTTCAGAATCAAATTCAAAACTGCTGGGGGCGAGGGCGGTTGCTCTAATCACTTGAATATGGAGTCATACCCTCTTTCTCTCCCTCTGGTAGGTGGCCTCTGAGCACGCTTGCCAGATCAGGCTCTGCATGCAAGTTAGGCATCTGAATGCCTATCTTCTCCCTATTTGTGAATCACTCTGGGGATTAGGTGGGAGATAGGTGTCTGGATGCCTAAAATGAGGCAGCAGGCAGAAGCAGAAACATAGGCACCAAGGGAACTTTTAACCAGAAAACAGGCACTGAGTTTTGGTGCCTACCAGTCCAGCAGGAGTTTTGTGGGTCACAGAGGAGCCAAAACTGAGACCTACGGGCCCAAGTCTGGAGTTTGGGCACCTATATATATTTTGTGGATCTGGGCCATAAAGTTCAAATGATCTGACTAAAACTTTCCTTCCCCCTCAGCTTACTCTCTGCTGACTTGTCATATTTCCCTAGTTCTCCAGTTTCCACAAGTTTTCCATCTTAGAACGGATGTGGATTTTAAATGTAAAAACAAAACAACAACAAAAACCTGTCTGACTTTTACACAATATAGAGAAACAAACAAGTGCACACCTAACTTTATTTTTCCTTTCTAGGTCACCTTTAATAGAAAAGTTTGTTAACCATGCCATATGGCACCCATCCCCACCCAAAGCAGTCCATACTTTTCCTCCTGACTCTGAATGTGAATAGGAATAGCATGACTACGCTGTAACCTTTATGCAATCTAATAAATTCTTGTCTGAACTGATATTTTTTCCTCCCTTTATAGTCCGCATACTGCTAGCAGATAAGCAGAGCATTTTCTATGATCTTGGGACTCCTTGACCCAATCTTGCAGCCATTGAAGCAAATGGGAGTTTTGCCATTATCTTCAATAGGATGAAGATTTGCCTCTGACTGTACTAGTCCAATGTATATATAAATTGTGGCATGATCAGAAACAGTAACTGGGAATATTTATGAAATTATGTAAACAGATGGGAAATAAAGTGTGTGAATAATAGTAATGACGATATAATGGATGTCATTTAATAAAGGAATTAAGTAATTCTTATGTCAGAGAACGTCCCTTAATCATTGTAGGTATAAAATAGTATTCCTCAACCTTCATTATTATTTTTTTCCTTTAGTTCCCTTTAGGATATATAACTGAGAAAGGAGAATGGCACAAACCCTGCCAGAATAGGATTCTTAAACATTAAAGAACAGACAGAGTAAAATATGCTAATTATAAATACCATGTTACCAGTGGTCAGATATGCTGATAGGTAACCTAGAAAGGTAAAATGTGTTCTAATTAGGATACCTATCCCTGTGGCATGGGATATGTGACACCTTGGCACCCCAGTATTCACCACTGTCATGTAATTAGGATATGTTTTGTACAAAGTATGCCTTGTGAGGTATCATTCTAAAAGTCTTGATCTGCTAGACGTTAATATCTCGTTGGATTTTATGTGCTATCGTATGTGAAGTTATGAAGTTTTGCTTATAACTTCATATACGATATATGTTGAAACATGTGAGGTTGAAAACACCCACAAGCAGCCTTTTAGGTACAACAGTAAAAAGGCCAAACAGTGTTAATGGCTTATTGAGGAAATGCACGCAAGCACAAGGAGGAGTCCTTGTGGCACCTTAGAGACTAACAAATTTATTTGGGCATAAGCTTTTGTGGTCTATAACCCACTTCAGCAGATGCATGGATTGGAAAATACAGTAAGCAGGTATAAATATAGACCACATGAAAAGATGGGAGTTGTCTTACCACGTGAGGGGGTCAGTGCTAACGAGGCCAATTCAATTAGGGTGGATGTGGCCCATTCCAAACAGTTGACAAGAAGGAGTGAATATCAACAGAGGGAAAATTATTTTTTGTAGTGACCCAGCCACTCCTAATCTTTATTTAGACCTAATTTGATGGTGTCAAGTTTGCAAATTAATTCTAGTTCTGCAGTTTCTCGCTGAAGTCTGTTTTTGAAGTTTTTTTGTTGAAGAATGGTGACTTTTAAGTCTGTTATTGAGTGTCCAGGGAGATTGAAGTGCTCTCCTACTGGTTTTTGAATGTTACAATTCTTGATGTCTGATTTGTGTCCATTTATTCTTTTGCGTAGAGACTGTCCGGTTTGGCCATTGTACATGGCAGAGGGGCATGATGGCATATATCACATTGGTAGATGTGCAGGTGAACCTTGGGAGATAGGCCAGTCCTCACTTACAGACAGCCCCAAAACCTGAAGCAAATACCCACCAGCAACTACACACCACACAACAGAAACATTAACTCAGGAACCAACCCCTGCAACAAACCCCGTTGCCAACTCTGTCCGCATATATATTCAAGGGACACTATCATAGGATCTAACCACATGAGCCACACCATCAAGGGCTCATTCACCTGCACATCTACCAATGTGATATATGCCATCATGTTCCAGCAATGTCCCCTGCCATGTACATGCCCCTCTAACCCAAATCTCTCTTGATGCAGATTAACGCCATTACTTCTTGTCCTAGCTTCAGAAGACAAGGAGAACTGGTCACTGCCCTCTTTGTAACAGCCCTTATCATATTTGAAGACTGTTACCTGGTCCTCCTTCAGTCGCCTTTTGTCAAGATTAAACGTGCCAAGTTTTTCCACCTTTCCTCATAGGTCTGGTTTTCAAAACCTTTTATCATTTTTGTTGCTCTTCTCTGGACTCTCTACAATTTGTCCATATATTTTTTTAAAGCATGGCACCTGGAATTGGACACAGTACTCCAGCTAAGGCCTCACCGGTGGTGAGGAAAGATGGACAATTACCTCCTGTCTTACCTATGACGTTCCTTTTAATACACCCCAGAATGATTACCCTTTTTTGTGACTGCATCACATTGTTGACTCATATATTCAATTTGTGATCCACCCAGATACTTTTCAGCAATACTACCGCCTACCCAGTTATTTCCCATTTTGAGGCTGTGCATTTGATTCCCCCTTCCTAAGTTTAGTACTTTGCACTTGTTTTTATTGAATTTCATCTTGTTAATTTCAGACCAATTCTCTAATTTGTCAAGGTTATTTGTTTGAAATTTTAATCCTGTCCTCCAAAGTGCTTGCAACCCCTCCCAGCTTGGTGCCGTCTGCAGATTTTTATAAGCATATTGTCCACTCCATTCTCCAAGTCATTAATGAAAATACTGAAAAGTACCAGAACAAGGACGGACCCTGGAGGAACCCCACTAGCTATGCCCTCCCAGTTTGACAGCGAACCATTGATAACTCCTCTTTGATTACAGTCTTTCAACCAGTTGTGCATCCACCTTGTCATACGTTCATCTAGACCACATTTCCCTAGTTTGCTTATGAGGACATCATGTGGGACTATGTCAAAAGTCTTACTGAAATCAAGGTATATCATGTCTATTGCTTCCTCCCTATCCACTAGGCCAGTAACCTAGAAGAAAGAGAGCAAATGTGGAACTCTCACTGTAGGAGAGAAGGCTGGCCAGGGCCAGACTTTGCCTAGCAAATTTACTGGAGGAAAAGGAAGAGTTTGTTTATGTTGCTTCATTCTTGTTTTGAACTTTGAGTGCCTGGAAGGGGTAGAACTGTAAATTACCAAGCTGGAGAGTTAAGTCTGTGCAACCCAGAATACAGTGGAGGTTGGGTGTACAGTGAAGACCAGCAAGGAAACAGGCTGAGTGGCTGCTGCACAACATAATGCCAGAAATGGGGTGCTCTGGTAAGAACATGCTATAAAACATGGTGGAGAATACGGGCAGGCAATTGGCCATTGGAATTGAGGGGAAATTGAAGCCAGTGAGTATTGACTGATGTTCCACCCAATTTGGGTAACTCGGAAAGATGGAGGAGGTGACATGCCTGCTGGTGATGATGCAGCGGCAGCAAGAACAGCAGCAACACACCCAGACCCTGCTCCTGTAATTGATGGAAAGCCTGTAGAAACAGCAAGCAGCACAATTTACTGCTCAGCAGTGGTGGTAGGAGGCCCAGCAACAGGAGTGGTTGTGGAAGCAGCTGAGCTGAAAAGCTCCGGGGACTTCAGCTGGTATTGGAGAGGGTAGTTCAAGCTGTCTGGTCCCCGGACTGGTAATGTTGGAGCCAGAGAATGACCAGGAGGCCTTCCTCTGTATCTTTGAATGAGTGGTCAGTGCATTGGGAAGAGTCTACCTGGGTGGCTCTGACGGGCGAGGCACAGGCAGTCTACTGAGTGGTGAGCAACAAGCAGGCAAACTCATAGCATGTGGTGAAGGCTGATCTCTTGGATAGACTGAAACTGTCTCTGAAGCCTACCAGCACCATTTCTGGGATGAACTCTTCCCATGGAGAGCATAACCACAGGTAGTTGCTCAGAGATTATGGGACCTCGCTGCCTGGTAGTTATGCCCAGAGACTAGTTCCATAGAGAAAATCACAGACCAGGTGATTCTAGACCAGTTCTTGAAGGTTCTACTGATGGGAGCCTACAGCTGAGGAAGGCAAGCCCAAACTGCCCGGCAGGTGAGGCTGTTGAGTGGGCAAAGCCTATTTTGAGGCCAAAGGAGCTGAATGATGTGGCAGACTGAGTGATTCACTCTGGAAGAGGGGCTACCCCAATCTGGGGCATCACAAGGAAGCTCTCAAATAGAGAGGGTCCAAAGTATCCCAAACAGGGGGATGCGCAGAAGCTACCCAGGGCCCTGGTGAGTCCCACACTCTGGGGGCAGGCGAGAAGTCCAGTAGTGTGCTTCAGATGAAGTACACCTGGGGATATTGGGTGAGAATGCCAGATAATGGAGTGTGATTACCTGGGTGGTTGTTACAGCCAAATTTTTGTCCTGGGTCCTCCCTGAATGGCATTGGGACCTAGCCATATGTGATACTGCTCGGGCTGGGAGGTGGAAAGCCTTGTGGACTGAGGTTGTGGGCCAAGGATTTCCCAGAGGTATAAAAAAAAATCATAGCTCGTGAGGCAGCCCTCCATGTTACTGATGAGGTCCCTCTTTCCCATTGTAATAGGGCTCCCTCAGAAGCCATGCTGCTGTTAGGTAGCCACTTGTATCCTAACAGCGTCCTTTGCCCCATCCCTGCAGTGTGGATGGCCAGGAGAGTGGGTACTATACAATACACACACACACACCGGAATTAATGGTGATAGTCAGCATTTAACTCTAATTCTGAAGGATTTCTGGTCCATGGATTAAAACAATTTTCCTCTCTTGCTGCTCTTAAATTTATTGCTATAGCTCAAATTGTACAGGTCTGTGCTGTAGATTTAAAGTTCCTCCTGGGTCCAAGACTGCTGATGGCTCTTGCACAGGGAGGAGGGCAATGTAGTTCTGTATGATGAAATTTATTTTCCCAGTTTGCTTAAAAAAAAAAAAAAAACTAGGAAATTACATACAAGAACCATTAGAACATTCAACCTGTAAAGCCAAGCTCTCGGAAGTTCAGAAATGCCAGAATTAAGGTAGCCTGTGCGATCTTACTTTGACCCCCTTATGTGTATGTGTTATGGTGCAGACTTTAATTACATGAGCACATACCATTTGTTCTATAATACCTCTCTATCTTATGCAGGGCCCAGGCCAGACAGTGAATGAGACAGAAGGTTGCAAAAAGAGAAGGGGCATTTTCTTGTACCTAACACTGGACTGTGTCCCAGAAGAGGGGTTCTGCTTCTACCTCTAGACACTAACTGATGTTTGTCAAAATGATAACACCTATGGGCAGAAGAGGCTGGATTAAAGTTACACAAATAGGAAATGCCAGAACTAACACTAACTTTTGAGCGCTTGACTTTGCAACCTTTATGTTCTTTTAACATAGGTGAGGTGTGTTTGGGTTTTGTTTTTTTTTTGTATGTTGTATGATAAAAGCAAGAAATCATCTATACTGTATTTATTTGTATTGTGCTTGTACCTACAGGCCCTAACCTCACTGTGCTAGATGCTGTAAAAACATACAACAAAGCTGCTGTCCTTGCCCTGAAGAGCTTGTGATCTAAATACAAGACAAGAGATAATGGATATAGTAAACAGCTGTAACACTGAGACCGTAAAACTTATGGTGTAAAGAGGAGTAAGCCGAGGAAAGGCACAATCCTGCAGGTACTCACCAGCATAACATAAAAAAGAACTACAAAAATATCAAAACATAAGAGGTCCTGCTAGAGAAGTAATGTAATGCCCTGATTTACAAAGGGCATTGGTGCTGGCTATAGCACAATGTGGAGGTGATTCAAAAGGTAATTTCCTCTAGCTTTCCAATAAGATATAGGAAACCCTGTCTTGAATAGTCACAAGGGTCTATTGGTAAAGGTGGAACAAAACTTTACTACAATACACTGGGAATACTTTCTGGTGGTCTCAAGGTAGTTGTCAAGGCTGTATCCCCACTTTGAACTTTAGGGTACAAGAGTGGGGGCCTGCATGAGGACTCCTAAGCTTATCTACCAGCTTAGCTCTGGTCCGCTGCCACCATCTCAAGAATTCCCTCCCTGGGAAGCCTTGAGAAACCTTTCACCAATTCCCTGGGGAATACAGATCCAAAACCCCTTGGATCTTAAAACAAGGAGAAATTAACCATCCCCCCTCCTTCCTCCAACTCCGGGTGAATACAGATCCAAACCCCCTTGGATCTTAAAACAAGGAGAAATCAATCTGGTTCTTAAAAAAGAAGGCTTTTAATTAAAGAAAAAGGTAAAAATCATCTCTGCAAATCAGTATGGAAAATAACTTTACAGGGTAATCAAACTTAAAGAGCTAAAGACCCCCCCCTCTGTCTTAGGTTCAAAGTACAGTAAACAAAGATAAACACTCTGGTAAAATGTACATCTACAAGTTGAGAAAACAAAGTAAATCTAAGACGCCTTGCCTGGCTTTTTACTTACAAGGTTGAAATAGGAGAGACTTGTTTAGAAAGATGGGGAGAACCTGGATTGATGTCTGGTCCCTCTCAGTCCCAAGAGCGAACAACCCCTTAAACAAAGGACACAAAAACAAAAACCTTTCCCCCCCCAAGATTTGAAAGTATCTTGTCCCCTTATTGGTCCTTAGGGTCAGGTGTCAGCCAGGTTACCCGAGCTTCTTAACCCTTTACAGGTAAAAGGATTTGGAGTCTCTGTACACAGGAGAGCTGTTTCCCTTCCCTTTATAGTTATAACAGTAGTATACTGGATAAAAAGGTTGGTCTCAGACAAGTTTTACTGTATCAAATTTGACCTATGGGGCTGTCATAAGTTATGTAACTCATTTGGGGTGGGTCTTTAATCTTGTGAATTTGGTCCATTATTTACAAAGTGTTACAAGGGGTGGGAAGGTCTTGAAATTTTTTTTTAAAGGTTATGTAATTTATGGACAGCCCCTGTGACCTTTAGCAGTGTGGACTGCCAGTCAAGGACTGAATGAATAAGGAGGAAGAGCTCTTCTCTCATGCAGAACAGAGCTGTGGCATACTGGATGGTATAGAGAAGCCTGTACTGCCACTGCCTCTTCTAGAAAATAAAAATTGTAAGGAAAGCTCCTATAGAATGAGGTGAGCAATAAATAATATTTATGTGGCCATGGAAGCTCCTCAAATACATTCTGGAAGGATTTGGTAATGGGGAAGCTAAATACATTGGGTGGGATTATTTTATTGGAATTTGGCTCTAGGACAGAATAAAAGAAGGACCTGGCAGGTGCAACCACCAGAAACATAATATGACACTTAACATAGGAAACAAAGACCTGTTTGTTAAGTAATCTGAGACTGAGTACAAGAGTCATTTCTCAAGTTATTATTAGCACAACAGCTTAATAAAATAAACTGTAACCTTTTTTGTCTCCATTCCAGTTTGCATAAAATAATATTGCAAGTATAAATTAGCTGAATATGATAGCCTATTGTTCAAAAAGTCAATACAATAAAATAAAACCACACAACTAAAGTATTTGAATCTGAAAAGATATTCTGCCACATTCACTTCAGGTTATCTAGGTTTTGGACTCTCCTATTGAGGAAAGAAAATGAGGCAAGATTTGAAGGAATTAACTTTGTTTGAGGATTAGAAGGCCTTTTTTTCAGAAATGGTGGCACCTGTAGGTTCCTCAGACTTCAAATGAAGCTGTGGATGCTCAGCCCCTCTAAGAAACATAAAGTTATAAATTGCTGTACTGTTAAGGCTGGATTTTCAAAGCTGTCCAGACAATCACATCTAAATTGAATGAACAACTAGCGAGATTGCGTGTGCAAGCAGAGTATTTCTACACACGGATTCATATTTGCTTATTTGCAAGTACTCAGTTTGCACACAATCACTGATAATTGTATGCACAATGTGCTATGCTATGTTAGCATCAATAGTTGTGAAAATCAGGCCTTTAATGCCCTATGTTATATTCAAACATAATACCATTGCCTAAGGGGAAGTTATTCAGGAATAAGGTAAGATGTGCATTTAAAACACTATTGCTAGCTGGAAGAACTCCCTGTGTGGACTCTTATTATGGAAGTTATTCTACTATAAGTTATTCTATAGCTATAATGGAAAACTGTAGTTATTTAGAAACAGCTATGCCAGTCAATTTCCCCATGTACACAAGCCCTAAGAGAGAGACAAAATCTTTCAGACACTGTTATTCAAAAGCTCACTCTCTGTACAGGTAAAATATATATCAAATTATGGCAGTTTAGATTAGGGCTAGGTGTTTCCATATCTGAGTGTGTGGGAACCTCCCTTTCTGTAAATATACACTATATAATATCTCTCTGTGTGCATGTTCTTGTAGAGAGTTAGTGTGTTTAGTTCCTAATATGAAGTTTAAGACTTTGGAATGCAGACTTGTACTCAGAATAACTGTAGGTACAGTGTGGTCCAAAATGGTATTTGCTGGGTTAATCAGGGTGAGCACATGAAAGGGGGAGATGTTATATGTACTTTAGCTCAGAAACGGTATATGCAAGCCACTGGAATACAAGGAAGCCAAGTAACTACATCACTTGTAATCTTTCCTTATAAAGTGAATGTAATTCTACTGTAAACAGTGGCTTTCAAAGTATTCAGGAATAATTCAGTCAGAAAACTGTTGATTTTTCCCTGCCAGTAGTCTCTGTTCACAACCCCTTATGGTTCTGTTCTATAATAGTTTCCATTATAACTCCATTTCCAGCCATATAACTGTCTGAAATGTACACCTTTCACGCTGAAATTTTCCAAACGTGGCCTTTAACCAAAGGGTAAATAATTCTAGAAAGTTTGAGGGGGAAAAATGTTTAATTTGTTTTTGAGTGAGATTAGAGTGAAAAAAGATACTTTCCCCATTACAAAACATGATCTCTTTTTTTGTGTAAATAACTTGATAGCTGAAATAGCTGAGAACCAAGAGTTGAAATTAGGCATGGAAATTGGCTTCCCTAAGGAGGGCTTTTAAGGGTTCTGATGGAAAAAAATGGTTTTAATTTACTGGACTATGAGCCTCTGGAAATCACACTGTCTGAACACGTCATAGATCTTGCATGAAGTCTTGTTGTAGCCATGTTACAGTATATTAGAGAGATAAGGTGGGTGAAGTAATATTTTTTTATTGGACCAGCTTCCGTTGGTGAGAGAGACAAGCTTTCCAGCTTACACAGAGCTGATGTGGCAGCTATGTAAATGCATATTTAAGTTTATCCCTGTTCAGCAAAGGACTAAAACCCTATTGACTTTAAGGGGACTTGAAAGTGTGTGCTCAACAGTTAATTATGTGTTTGTTGACTTTGTGGAAGTGGTGCTTTATTGAATCTGTCTATTGCACACCTTTTCAGTGAAACTCCCTCCTTATTCCCATTTATGGGTAACGTAAGAAAGGCACAGAACTGGCACTGCTAACATTTTGGAAAGTGTCCACGAATTTTGGTTGCTTTATTGTTTAAGAGCTCTGCTGCTGCCATACCTCTCCAGTGTCTCAGCAGCTGTGTCTAAAGCACTGACCAGCTGGAACACTCAATTATTTTAGCTACTAGTGAGTGCTCATTACTGCTAAAAACAAGTCCTAGGTGTTGTAAATTAGGCACACACAATGAGTAAGCGCTCTTGAAAAACTTATGCCTGTCAGTGACTTGCCCAACCCACTTCCCAAAGGAAGTTTGTGCCAGGGTTAGGAACAGAGCTTGGAGCAGGGCTGCTCAACAATTACAGGTCGGGGCTGTTACCCTGTCTGCAAAATGACAGGTTTCAGAGTAGCAGCCGTGTTAGTGTGTATCCGCAAAAAGAACAGGAGTACTTGTGGCACCTTACAGACTAACAAATTTATTTGAGCATAAGCTTTCATGGGCTACAGCCCACTTCATCAGATGCATAGAATGGAACATATAGTAAGAAGATATATATACATACAGAGAACATGAAAAAGTGGAAGTAGCCATACCAACTGTAAGAGGCTAATTAATTAAGATGAGCTATTAGCAGGAGAAAATTTTTTTTTGTAGTGATAATCAAGATGGCCCATTTTAGACAGTTGACAAGAAGGTGTGAGGATACTTAACATGGGGAAATAGATTCAATATGTGTAATGACCCAGCCACTCCCAGTCTCTATTCAAACCCAAGTGAATGGTATCTAGTTTGCATATTAATTCAAGCTCAGCAGTTTCTCGCTGGAGTCTGTTTTTGAAGCTTTTCTGTTGCAAAATTGCCACCTTTAAGTCTGTTACTGAGTGACCAGAGAGGTTGAAGTGTTCTCCTACTGGTTTTTGAATGTTATGATTCCTGATGTCAGATTTGTGTCCATTTATTCTTTTGCGTAGAGACTGTCCGGTTTGGCCAATGTACATGGCAAAGGGGCATTGCTGGCACATGGTGGCATATATCACATTGGTAGATGTGCAGGTGAAGGAGCCCCTGATGGCATGGCTAATGTGATTAGGTCCTATGATGGTGTCATTTGAATAAATATGTGGACAGAGTTGGCATCGGGCTTTGTTGCAAGGATAGGTTCCTGGGTTCGTGTTTTTGTTGTGTGGTGTGTGGTTGCTGGTGAGTATTTGCTTCAGGTTGGGAGGCTGTCTGTTAGCGAGGACTGGTCTGTCTCCCAAGATCTGTGAGAGTGAGGGATCATCTTTCAGGATAGGTTGTAGATCTTTGATGATGTGCTGGAGAGGTTTTAGTTGGGGGCTGAAAGTGACAGCTAGTGGTGTTTTGTTATTTTCTTTGTTGGGCCTGTCCTGTAGTAGGTGACTTCTGGGTACTCTTCTGGCTCTGTCAATCTGTTTTTTTCACTTCAGAAGGTGGGTATTGTAGTTTTAAGAAGGATTGATAGAGATCTTGTAGGTGTTTGTCTCTGTCTGAGGGATTGGAGAAAATGTGTTTGTATCTTAAAGCTTGGCTGTAGAAAATGGATCGTGTGTTGTGGCCTGGATGGAAGCTGGAGGCATGTAGGTAAGCATAGCGTTCAGTAGGTTTCCGGTATAGGGTGGTGTTTATGTGACCATTGCTTATTAGCACAGTAGTGTCCAGGAAATGGACTGCTTGTGTGGATTGGTCCAGGCTGAGGTTGATGGTGGGATGGAAATTGTTGAAATCACGGTGGAATTCCTCAAGGGCTTCTTTTCCATGGGTCCAGAAGATGAAGATGTCATCAATGTAGTGCAAGTAGAGTAGGGACGTTAGGGGACGAGAGTAGGGGCCTTACCCTGCAGCAAGCACACACTGGGGCTGGCCCCTCGTGCACAGCAGGGGGCGGGTAAGCGAGACAGGGGCCATGACTCCCCTCCCCGGCCAGCAGGCTCAGCTGAGGCCTTTGGCGTCATTGCACCGTGGTGCTTTGTCTGGCCCATGGGGTGTGTGCCGTGGCATGTGACCCCTCTAGACCCCAGGGCCGGGCTGCCTGCCAAGGGAGCGGCACCTCCCCCCGAGCCCCTGGCAGAGCACAGAGCACGGGCGGGGCGGCACAATGCTGGCCGCTGCAAGTCGGCCCCCGAGGTTGCCAAGGTGGCCGCTTGCACACAGTCACGTGCCTCGCGCATGGCCGCTGTTCTGGGTGGTTTGTGCTCACGTGCCCACAAAGCGAAAACGAGATTGGTGAATAGGGAGGGGCGGGCAAATCTGCCGCCATTTTGTACCCGGGCCAACCGCCCTCCCGGTTCCCCCGGCTGCCAGGCAACGTCCATACGCGGGCTGCGACTGCGAGCCAGTAACCGCCTCTCAGCTCCCGGCGTGCACCGCGGTAGGTGGGGCGGGGAGACGCGGTGCACGCTGGGAGTTGTAGTCCCTGGCTCGTTCTGCGCGTCACGTTAGTGGAGACGCTGGTGTCTCGGTGTCCGCGGCCCGTGGGGGCGGGGCCGGCCCGGCCCGGCCCGCTCCCCGCACTCGGAGCCATGGCCGGCGCCGGCAGGAAGAAGCAGGTTCGCTTCGCCCGGCCGGAGGCGGAGGACACGCGGCGGGGCGGTGCGGGGCCGGCGGCGGAGCAGAGTCTCCTCCCGGAGCCCGCGCCGCGGCCTGAGGTGATCGTAGCCGGCGGCGGCAGGAGCCGGGGCGGGGAGGGAGCGGCGCTGCTGCTGCTGCTGCGATGGTGCATCTCCGGGGTGCTGTGCTCCGCCTTCCTGGGCCTGGTGAGCGGGGGTGGGCCCGGGCTGGAGCTCCCCTTCCGCCTTGCGGGCACCGACGGCCCGGGGCAGCCCCTGTGCTGGGGGTGGACCTGGTGAAGGCGATGGTTTGACGCAGCCCCTTCTCCCCGGGGGCAGGTCCCTGTGCGGGGCCAGTGAGAACAGGCCCTGCAGTACTGGGGCAGAGCAATGGTCCCTCTAGCCCCATAGCTGGTCTCTGACAGGGCCGCGGCCAGCTGCTTCAGCGAGAACCCGAACAGGGTAATTAGTGATAGATCCACCCCCTGTTGTCCAGTCCCAGCTGCCGATATGTGGAGGTTTAGGGATACCCAGAGCATGGGGCTGCATCTCTGACTATCTTGGCTAAGAGCTATTGCTGGACCTATACTCCACGAATGTATGTAATTTTTTTTACCCCCGTTATAGTTTTGGCCTTTGCAACATCCCCTGGCAGCGAGTTCCACAGGATAGCCGTGGGCTGTGTGAAGAAATACTACCTTATGTTTGTTTTAAACCTGCTATCTATTAATTTCATTGGGTGACCCCTGGTTCTTGTGTTATGTAGAGGGATAAATAACACTGCTTTATTCATTCTCTCCACACCATTCAGATAGTAATAAACTAATGAGTCAGCACAGAGAGCATTGATAGAGCCCTAGGGTTGAACTCAGCCATGTGGGCTTCCTGGTAATTTCTAGATAGTATTTTGGGCTTGGTTTGTCTCACAGGCAGGTGAAACTATCCCAGCTGCTCAGCTGCTTGAGGAGTAATGTTTCTGTAGCATTGGATTGTATAGGAACCTTTATTTTGCACAGCATTGAGCACACTGCTGGTACTGAAATGATGACTGTCCCAGACAGCTAAGTTTTCCTTTGGTATTGTTCTCACGATGAGGTACTGTGAAACTCACTTAGGTGCTCCACAAGCTTATTCCAAAGGTGATTGCAAGCGAAACTTAAATTTCACTTGGTGCTTTTCACACAGTTAAAAGAAAATGTGTATGTAAATTTAGAAATGATCTCGCTAGAACAGATTTGGATTACATCAAGTGATATTTTAATATTTATTATTCATTAGTAAGGCTAAGATTTTGTCCTGGATATTTTTAGTGAAAGTCAGGGACAGGTCACGGGCAAAAAAGAAAAATTAATGGAAGCCATGACTTGTCCCTGACTTACTAAAAATATCCGGGACAAAATGGGGATCTGCGCATCCCCAAACCACCTGAAGGGGGGCAGCTGCGCAGGGGACTGCGGGGTACCCCTACTGCCTGCAGCTCCGGGGGTTGTCCGCTGCCTGTGGAGGCTGAGAGCTATGGGGTGCCCCCGGCTCCCATGTCACCCCCACAGGGGCCAGAGGCTCATGGTGAGCCGGGAGCCCGGGGGTTCCCCCGCCACGGCTGGGAGTTCCCATGCTGCCTCCACTGCCTGCGAGCTTGGGGGTTCCCCGCCATCCCCGATGGCTGCCAGAGGCAGCAGGGGTACCCCGCAGCTCCTGGCCCTGTGGGCGGCGGGGGACCCTGCAGCTCCCAACTGCTGAAGTCATGGAGGTCGCTGGAAGTCACGGATTCTGTGACTTCCACGACTTCCGTGACTAAATTGTAGCCTTATTCATTAGAAGTATTACCATGGCACCTAGGAGTCATAGTCCAGGACCAGAACTCAATTGTGCTGTACAAAAACAGTCAAAAAGACTATCCCTGCCTTGAAGAGCTTGCTGTGTAAGGCTGTGTCTATACTGCCACGTTCAGCGCTAAAACTTTAGTCGTTCAGGGGTGTGAAAAAACACCCCCGAGTGACAAATGGTTTAGAGCTGAAAAGCGCCAGTATAGACAGCGCTTTATCACCGGGAGCCACACTCCTGGTGATAAAGCTACCACCCCTCGTTTGGGGTGGTTATTTTTTATTGTCGGGAGAGGTCTCCCCCAGTGATAAAGCGTGACTACACTGCCCACCTCACAGCGCTGCCGTGGCCGTACTGTAACATGGGCAGTGTAGACATACCCTAAGTAACCTGCCAACCTATTTCGGGCTTGTCTTAGGTGAAATTCCTTACCAAGTTGTAAGTTAAATTCATAGATTCATAGATTCATAGATTCTAGGACTGGAAGGGACCTCGAGAGGTCATCGAGTCCAGTCCCCTGCCCGCATGGCAGGACCAAATACTGTCTAGACCATCCCTGATAGACATTTATCTAACCTACTCTTAAATATCTCCAGAGATGGAGATTCCACAACCTCCCTAGGCAATTTATTCCAGTGTTTAACCACCCTGACAGTTAGGAACTTTTTCCTAATGTCCAACCTAGACCTCCCTTGCTGCAGTTTAAGCCCATTGCTTCTTGTTCTATCCTCAGAGGCTAAGGTGAACAAGTTTTCTCCCTCCTCCTTATGACACCCTTTTAGATACCTGAAGACTGCTATCATGTCCCCTCTCAGTCTTCTCTTTTCCAAACTAAACAAACCCAATTCTTTCAGCCTTCCTTCATAGGTCATGTTCTCAAGACCTTTAATCATTCTTGTTGCTCTTCTCTGGACCCTTTCCAATTTCTCCACATCTTTCTTGAAATGCGGTGCCCAGAACTGGACACAATACTCCAGCTGAGGCCTAACCAGAGCAGAGTAGAGCGGAAGAATGACTTCTCGTGTCTTGCTCACAACACACCTGTTAATACATTGATAACTGGCACTTTGAAACCAAAATAAGAGTGCCCCCAACATAAGACTGCATTGTTTAACTAAATCAGTTTCTAAAGTGACTTAATTAAAATGGTATAATTTTTGTTTGCCGACAAAGTCTTAGTAACATAATATGAACTATATCATTTCTTGCTGCTGGTGAGAGTTTATTTTGTTAACCTTCTGCCCTCTAAAATGAACAAACAAAAGATCCTCACTGTTTTTCAGGGTATGAGCATTGCTATCCTGGGACCTACATTTCAAGATTTGGCTGCAAATGTGAATAAAAATGTCAGTGATATTTACTACATTTTCGTGGGTCGTTCTCTGGGGTACCTTGGTGGTTCAGTGATTGGAGGGATTATCTTTGACAGCATGAACCCTTATCTCCTCTTGGGTAAGTGTACTCAAAATAATTCTTTTGTATGTGACAAATGTATAGCTTGATGAATCTCTAATATCTTTATTAAGTGTCATAACCTGCACTATTTCCAGAGGGCTTGGTATAGTAACAAATTGTGAAAGTTGTGTTCAAAAATATATCTCAAGCCAGCTTTCATCTCCCTTACCTTGTGTCATGCAAGTATCCTGTTGGCCTTTACCCCGGAGTCTTGCACGATGAAAGTTGCATGTATGCTATCACCAGCATTGTCATACTCCTTTAAAAATATTGTACACTGCTGCAGGAGTGATGTAATTAAAAACTATGAAATTCTGTTTCTAGTTGTCAGTTTCATTCCTGTCTCCTTTTATTGCAAAAGACCATATCTATCTCTATCAGAACTGAATACAAGATGCCTTTTGCTGAAACAAAAAGAAGCAGAGTTGGATTTTTGTTTTTCTATATCAAATGGCTGGTTCTGAGAATATTTATATAAAACAAATCAAATTTGAAAATGGCTACATCACAAGCTACATGAGAAAAATGAGAGAAGCTCAGCTGAGACTCACCTCTGATCACCTGTATGCTGTCAGTGATACCATTTCACACAATTGAGTTACAACTTTACAAAAAAAAAAAAATGTTGCAAACTCAACCTCCGTTAAAATACACTGCACCTGCTAAAATTGTTCGCCTGTTCCATTAAACTCTGACATGCACAAAATTTATAAATAAAATCTATTACCAATCTTCTGCTTCTCATTGATTCTCATTTATCTGTCAGACAGGAGGCAAGTAAGTAATCTGAAGACAAATTTATCTGAAACCTGAAACAGAGATTTCTGAACTAATAAAGCAAAATCTTTCATGCTTATCATATTCAAAAGTAAGGTGAACTGATGGCAAGCTCTAAACACCGTTATCTGTAGAACTATTTCTTAGGTTTTGCCTTAATTTTTCATGTGTTGTCAATTTGAGAAATAATTCGCATGCTTTCAATTTTCAATTGGAGAAGCAATGGAGAAAAGATCACATCTCATAGGTTGACTAAGTTTAAATTTAATAAATTCTGTTAACAGAGCTTATTCTTTTTGAAACTCTACAGTGAATTAGGAGCCTACTTATGATGTGGGCATATAACTTACTAATGTTAATGGAAGCTAAACTTGTGCATTGAGAGTAATTGGAGAAAATAGTTCAGTTGAGGACTTCCTAGTGTGATCACTAGAGCTGGTCAGAGGATGACATTTCAGTTTTGTGAAGAACTTGACATTTGAAAATTTGACTTTGTTTTGAATTGAAATGAAACTGGAAGATTTCAAAATTTTTCAATCTAAAATAAGCTGTGCTCTGTGATCAAAATGTCTTGGTTTGACAGAACCAGAATGTTTCATTTTGGTTTTTATTTTATATTACTATCTAGTAATGCAAAATAATTTTTTTTTAAACAGTCACTTCAAAATGAAAAACTGAAACCTTTTGTTCCAAAAATCTCAAAACATCCCATTTTACATAGTCAGAACTTTTTTTCAGTTTTTCTCAAAGAGTAAATTTTGCTCAAATTAGGCTCGATTTTGTGAAGTATTTTGATTTTAACAGGCAATTTCTGAGGAAAAAATGGTTCCATCTAAGTCTTTTCAACCAGCTGTCATGAACACTAATTCAGTCTATCATAAAACACAGATTTAATTATAATAAATTGACTGTTTTGGATCTCTGTAGAAGTCATGCTGAAAACTGGAGCTTCAGTAAGGATTTTGGATTACCTTTATAGGGTTAACCATGTTGGGAACAGCAGTTGGTCTTTATGCCATACCATGGTGTAAGAAAGCGCTATTGTTAACTGCCCTGATGTCAGTCATTGGCACTTCCATGGGTGTTCTAGACACAGGTAAGTGAACTGATCCTCTTCCTGCTGCAGGAAGGTCTGTGGATTGAATGAGTCATTGGGAGTCTGTCAACTCCCCTTGTATCTATCTGAGAGAATTGTTAGCACTCATGAGGTGCTAGAGATCCACAAGAGCTGAGTTTATGCTCATCATTAGGACTTCCAATTTGTGTGGCAAGCATGTTGTGTTGTCAGTATAGGCTTAGGGCATGCTAAAATAGTTAAATTTCGCTTAGTGAAGGAGGAGGAATATGTATGTTTTGTTTTCTAGCATGCATGGTATATGTATGCTAAACTAAATTTGTGTTCATATCCATTGTCACTTGCCGTTAAAGTTACTCTCTCTCGCTGTTACTACAGTAACATCATCCATACTGAAGACAGTAAGAGCAGTTTTTTTCCTGATTGTGATGCAAATGGTGAGGTAAATGCCAGGCTGGAATAATCTCTAGAATGAATCTGCTGGTATATCCCTGACTGTATGTGGGATGGCACGGAAAGATTGCCAAGTACACCTTTACCCCGATATAACGCTGTCCAAAAAATCTTACTGCGTTATAGGTGAAACCGCGTTATATTGAACTTGCTTTAATCTGCCAGAGCGCGCAGCCCCGCCCTCCCGGAGCGCTGCTTTACCGTGTTATATCTGAATTCGTGTTATATCGGGTCGCGTTATATTGGGGTAGAGGTATATTCCTCAATTAACTACTTATTCAACCCATTTGTGTGACTAAGTGAGTGAGCAGCTCTAATGCAAATTTGATGCTATCTGCTGAGAAGAGAGCCTACGACTGAGTGTCACAAACAGTCTATCAAAGAAGATCCTGAGCTTTATCTGGAATGCCATAATAGTGCCAAATGGAACACTGTTTGAAATGAGCTAGTTCTTGTTCTTGAGATAAAAAGGTAAAAAAACCGGCATGTGCAGTGGAACCTTCTACTGCTTAATTTTTATAAGCAGAGCTTCACTCTAGCTAGATTTGCAGTTTGCACATTTCATGCCCTGAAAAAGGTAATGACCTTTGATTCCATATATTATAAAATAAGTTATTTATAATCTGCTTCCACTGTAGATTGTTCTGACAGATTGACTAGATATATATTAACTAAATAACGGATTGGGAAGAAACCATACTGTATCTTAAGTTTCCATATTAAATAAATGGATCCTCATTTCTTTAATCTGCAGGTGGAAATGTCCTTGCACTGAATATATGGAGAGCAGAGGTTGGACCACATATGCAGGCCTTACACTTCAGTTTTGCACTGGGTGCCTTTGTGGCCCCAATCCTGACAAAAATGGCATTGGGCAGCTTCATATCTCCTAAAGTCCAAACAGAAGATGAAAATACAAATCATTCTGTTCCGAGTGATATACCTAACACGCGGTCTGGATCAGCAATGAAACTGCATTCTAATGTGAGCTTTATGTGGTCCTACATTGTCATAGGGACCTATATTTTGATAGTTTCTATGTTGTTTGTTGTTCTGTATTCAAGGACTGGCTCAGCACGAGATAAAGCAAAAGCTTCTCCACAGAAATGCCAAATTGCCAAATACCACTATGCCCTTCTCATTCTCCTTTTCCTTTTCTTCTTTTGCTATGTAGGAGCAGAGGTCACCTATGGCTCTTACATTTTCAATTATGCAGAGGTTTATGCAGACATGAAAGAAAGTGAAGCAGCTGGTTTGAACTCCCTTTTTTGGGGAGCATTTGCAGCTTGCAGAGGACTGGCAATCTGTTTTGCTACCTGTTTCTACCCTGGTACTATGATTCTGCTGAGTGTCATAGGTTCCACTGTCTCTTCTCTGTTCCTGGCACTGTTGAGTAAGCATCCAATTTCGCTCTGGGTTGGGACAGCAGTGTATGGTGCTTCAATGGCTACCATCTTTCCCAGTGGCATTTCCTGGATTGAACAGTACACCACCATACAAGGAAAGGCTGCTTCTCTCTTTGTAGTTGGTGCTGCCTTGGGGGAGATGTGCTTTCCAGCAGTGGTTGGGTTTCTTGAAGGAAAACTTCACAATGTCCCTGTGATGATGTATGCTGCATTGGGAACATCTGTAATGACAGCAGTACTATTTCCTGTGATGTATAAATTAGCCACTTCTCCCAGTGAGAGTAAGTTAAAAGATGGTGGTGGGAGCGAGGACCAGAAAGCTTTGTTGTCCAACTTTGAACTTAATGAAGATGAGGAAGATGAAGAGGATGCAGGAGAATGGAATGAAGCAGACTTTGAAGTAATTGAAATGAATGATACAGTGAGAAACTCTGTGGTAGAGACATCTCAAAAGATCCCAGGGGAATCCCCAGCTAAAGTGTCCATGCAGCCACCTTCAAACATATTTAGTTCTTCTCCAGTGATTGCTCTTAGCTCCCCAGGGAGAAAGCAATTCAATACAGACAGAGAGAAGAATGATTAAAGTAAAATCTAGGCTGCTTATTTGAAATGACTGCCTGGCTTCTGTAAGGTAATAAACAATCAAATTAGCTGTGATTCAGAATTTTAATAGTGGTACAAAGCCAAGTGTTTCCACCTCTGTGCTTGCCAATTCCCAGTTTATGCTTATTCATTTTAATCTGCAATCATGCATCCTGGAGTGAAAAAGAATGTGTATGTTGGACATACTAAAGAGGGAGTCCATGGTAATATGATCAGGTGTTTGTGTCATGGAACTAAAAGCAATTTAGACTAAACGTATGGGAAACATTTCTTAAATGTGAGGCTGTAAACAATTTCTCAAAGAAAGTGGTGGGCACCCTAATATAACTTAAAGTGAGACTGTTCAGAGTATTTTAACCATATTTTTAGAACTATCCTGCATTGGCAGGAATAGACCAGGACACACAGCGATCTTAATTGATCACCCTCATACAAATCAGAAATCAGAGAAGAATCTTGAACTTCTTGAATCTAGTGAAGGGGATATTTCCATGGCACTTAAAGTCTGGTATGTAACATAAACCATGACATTACTGGTAAGTTAAACAACAAGGTGTCGGTTGTGTCCTTGTCCTTTTGGGAAAGTGGAAAAGTTGATAGCTCAACAGCTTTAGTTAATGGATGTATTGTTGACCTTGACTGGGAATTTCCTGGTTTTGTCATTTTTATGTAATGTTGTTTAAACATAGATTTCTGTGTTTAGTTGATTTTAAATCATGGAAACATCAAATGTGTTACACTGGAATAAAATATTTATTTAGGGAGGTTTTTAAAAATGTGTATTATGTACTCTTTCCAAGGTTGCTTTGAAGAATAAAACGATTTGTCACACATCTGCATTTTTTTATTTTGAGAGGGTGTAGAGAGAGGACAAAGGAGTTTTAAAAGGTAGTTGTGCTGATCTGCTATAATTTTTAATTCTTGATTGTTGAGCCATTATGAGCTACTCTTTAATCAGTGTTTGATGATAAACTACTGGTATCACAGGCAGTATACACAGTAGTGTAATTACTTTACGTATACCAAAGCTACATTTCAAAGGTAATTTTACCTTTTTAGTAACCAAACCCCTAGTCCATAGTATTGATGGAGGCCCTTAACTCTCAAACCAAATTGTTCAAACAAAAGTTTTAAAGATCTGTTCTGGCTTTCCCTGAAGTTAATAGCAAAAATCCAGTGGGAGAATACATATCTTTTCAAAGCGAAATGTACAAAACTGTGCAAAGCTTAGCCTGTGGCACACTTCAATAGCTGTTTACTTACCTCTGGAAAATTAATAGGTTACAATTACTAATGAAACTGTCCCTTTTCTAACAGCCACAGTATTGAGTGCAATCCAAGTTCTGAAAGGTACCAGAAGGTGACCTATAACTGCTTCTTTTGTGCAAGTTGGACTGGTGCCCTCTGCTTTTTACCCTGGTAACATTGTAATGTTTCAGATACTTTGAGATAATATATTTGGATGCTGCCTTAAGAGAAGGTCCATGTTTTGCACAGATGAGGTACAGTGGAGTGTTCCATGTAGTATTTACCAACATCTTGGGTGTGTAAGATTGGAAATACCATGCTGGGGGAAGGAGGAAACGCTGAGTGCTAGCAAATAAATAAATCACCATAATGCCAAGAACAGACAAATATAGAAAGTGTTGCTTAGAATTAATTTGGAGCCTTCCATTTAATGCAGTCCGTCTATTTGAAAACCCAGATTTTGAAGGCAGCTTTCTCTGAGGCTGCATGATCAAAACTTGCTTTTTGTATTGCTTATTGGATAGTTAAGACTTTTTTTTTCTGGTAATTTACTTTTGTAGTACGGGTTGCAGTTTGTTTATTTACATTTGGAGCGTTTCTGTTATGTGGTACTGGATCTTTTTTTTAGAAGTTTGGGTTTATGACTGACTGCTTCCCCTCTTCTCCCCCTTCCCCTCCCCAACAAATTTCACTTTCCGCTGAAATCTGAGGGGAAGAAATAGAGCAAGACCTAGCCATACTGGAAAACTTTTGCAGTTTATAGTGAGAGACAATGAAATCTTGAAGACATTTCCCCCTCCCCACTACACCATAATGTTAGTGTAAATGCCAGTGTATTGCCTGTTTTCCTGCAAAAGAGGGGAGCAGGATAAGATAATTGGATACTGACAGAAGACACATTTTAATAACGGACTGGTTCTGCACCTTGAGTTGTCTGTTCAGAAGGGTATATTTTACCTACCTGGGTCTGTGATTGAATACTGGTAGGTAATCTGACTAGTTTTTCTTTTGTTTTTTTTTTTTAATTTATATCTTCATAGCTTCTATTGTAGTATCACACCTGCTATATCAATACATTGCTAAACTTGGATTATGCTGTTTCAGTTGTTGCATGAAAGCTCTCTCCTTCTCTTACTTAACAGTGTAATGCTTGTAAATATTTAAGGACCATATTCTATTCTTGGATACATATGGCTGCCCATAAAGTCAATGGAAGCAGCTCTCCATATGCATTTACAGTACTAGAGTTTGACCTGCAGATCAGTATAGAAAATAACAGCTGAACTGCAATGGTAGAGATCTTGGCTTAAATAAGGAAGTCTAGGATAAGTTTTTGTGTCACATTCTGAAATGCTATTGAAATTCTACACTAATGAAGCACTTACCATTTAATACTATTTATGCATAATAATTGGAAAGCATGAATACTCTGTGCAACATGTGTGCATGGATGGCAAAAATCCCACAAATGACTTTGAAAACAAGCATATTAACAAAGGGGGTGAGTCTCTCATACTTCGTGCTTTTTTCCAGACTTTTTACAAAGGGGTGTAATAGATCTATTGTTGCTGCAGGATCCTGAACAGAAATGGTTACAACAACAGCAAACCTGACACAGTCATGCTGTCCACGCATGTGTGTTGTTTGAAACAAAACAGGCTTGACTACCTTTTAGAGGCGTTTTAGACTTTTTTTTTTGTCAATCAACTGGGTTTTTACTAAAAGTGACACTCAAGCTTTAACCATTACTGGTTTTAAAGAGGAGCTTTTACTTGACATAAAATCTAAACACATGATGATGTTGAATCATCAGTTCTATTTGTTTTGTTTTTTTTATAAATGCTGTTTGGTGTAACCTCTTGTAAGCCAGTGAAGGGTGGGAAGAAAGTGGAGGCTTTGGACAGTAAGTCTAGAGCATCTCTTTTGGCATCTCCATTCTTTACAGCCAGTGATCTTGTAGCCAGAGGAAAAAATTTTTAAACCCTTCTGACGAACATACGTATTTTTAATAAACCATTTAAACTGAATAGGAATCAGGAATTTCATTCCTCTCTCCCATCAACATTAGAACAAGCATGAAACAAAGCAATAGGGCCAGTGCTGGGAGACTGGAAGGCTAAATTAACTTTTTTTTATTTTTGTGCTAAGGGAGGGATAAAGTGAGGACGAGGAAGACAAAAAGAAAAAGCAATTTGTAATACTGAAGAGGGAGGTAATGTAAGCAAGGTCATTCCCAAGCATGTCTAATCAGTTTATAGACTAGTAGTGAAAATGAAATCCAAGCTCCATGGAGAAACTTGGGCTCCATAATCTGAAACTTACTTTAAATTTATGATCATAGCTGCTTTCTTCACAGTGTAGCGAGATTACATAATGAGGCTTTATTTCAAGTTCACTGTATAAATTTCTGCATGATGCATGCACCTAAATAATACTTTATATATATTTATAATATATATCATATAAATGATCAGAGGGTTCCCCTGTGATACAATACAAGAGTGGCAATGTGTAACACTGAAATAATTGGGGTAGTGTAAAGCTTTTCCTCAGTCACAGGACAATTGATGGAAAAGTTGAAACTAAGAAATGTGATGTATGGACCAAAAAAACAAATCTGTAGTGTAGGTCATCAACTGCTTTGACTAATGTCATGTGGATATCTAGAATCAAGTTACATATTTAAAAATTACTTAGTAATAAGCTTGTCTGTAAGCCATTCCTAAAACGTTCAGATTGGCCGCTAGCACCCAGTGAAATGTTTTGCAGTATTTTTATTGCGCGATCACCTTCTCTTCAAATTTGAGCGCTTTAGTTATTGTGCAATGAAAACGTTAACTAAAATGGTGATGGTAAGTACTTGCACAACAGCCAGCTTTCCCTCACTACCCCCTTTTTCAACAACTATATTTAAATGTGTATATAGGCAGTTTTTGTACATCAGGTGATACATACTGTTAAATGTAAAATATACTAAAGAAAGACCAGCCAGGATGTATGTCAGTTTAGATTAAGAAACTACGGTAATTAGTGGCATGCTGCATTAGAATATCACAAGTTTCCTCTGCTGTCATCTTAAGATCCAACAACTATATGAAAGTTGCAGCCTTATGTCAGTCACTCTGTTGGGGGATTTCTGGGCTTTTTGTTAGCTGGAAAACACAAGTTACTGGTGTTTACTTAAATTCAAGTAACTTTAGTATATTTGAATGTTAAAAGCTTCCTGGTTAAACTGCAATACCTGGTAAGTGCCTTCTTTGTCATTTATTCAGTCAGTAAGTGTTTAATTAGGACTTTAGTTGTGAATTTGATAAGAACCTTAAGAGACAAAGTATTTTATACTAGAAACAACCAGTGTTCTTCATATTTGTATTGGTTAATTTGATTATTTGGCAATACAGTTGTCATTTTAAGAAACCCTTGTTTCCTTAAGTGTCAGTGATGATCTTTAAATAGTACAACATTCAGTTATAGGCTTGGGGGAGCTGTGTTATGCTCAACGATAGCTAACTGAATTAATAGCAGTTGCTTATGTCATTGAGAATCACTGGTACAGACTGAAGAAAGAGGAAAACACTATAAACATTTGCACATCAGTGCAATAAGATCTGTCCCCTTCCTACATAATTAAGGTGGACAGCTGCAGCAAATTGTCATCTATTAGTATGATTTCATTTAGCCTGAAGATTGGCAATGTCCATTTAAAAAAACAGAATGCAATACTGTGTTTAAGATGAAGCATTTAAATGGTAAGGAACAATGTGAAGGTATTTTTGGTATTTGCACTTTTATCCCATAAATGAGACTGCACAAAGGTAGTATTCTCAAGTAGGCAACAGTTCTTGGTGGTTTTTCTGTAATTCCAGTCTTGCTGTTGCTACTGCTTATGCAATGATCTACACTTAAATTAATTCAGTTTTTTCCATACTTTTACCCTTTTGTGTACGGTGGGTTTTTTGATTTAATAGTTTTAGGTTGAAAACTGCTTGATGTTTACATGACTGTGTAAGGTGAAGTTTATTGGATAAACTGTTTCTTGAATGTAATAAATTACTCCTGTTTGTAAATTGGAGCATCTTTTTACAATAAAACTTGTACTGTGTTTCTGAAAGCTAGTCGGGCTTTACATTTGCAACAAATAAAGGCCTATGACCTGTTTCTAGTAAAGTAGAAATAGTTACCATTTCCAATAGAAGCCTCCCAGTTTTGAAATTTCCACTTTTTTCCCCCTCTCCTTCCATTCCCCCCCTCAGACTAATAGAAGAAAAAATGGTTTAAAGAAAACTAGTTTTTGTTATTTAGAAACCTCTTTCTCCTGTACAGGCAGAAACTAATTTTTGTTTAAAACTTATACCATGTAATTGTTTAAGAATGCTTTGAGGTCCCCCCAAATCCACAGTTGTGTGGTAATGAAAGGTGTTGGTTAAAAAGGGTAGCAATAAAAAACAATGAGTTAAGAACTGAGTGCAAACCAGCATTTAGTGAAAAGACCAACACTGGAGGAGAGGCAAGAATTATTAGTGAGAAATAAATGTTAACCAATCAAACTCTAAAATTATCAGTCATCAATCATGATGCAGAAATGAGACAAGCTATGCGAGGTAATATCTTTTATTAGACCAACTTTTCTATAATATCCTGGGACCAGCATGACAACACTGCATCCATGATGCAGAAGTAGGCCATCAGTAATTAGGGAGGATGTTAAATGCTTTTAAATCTGCACAGCTTGATAACTTGCACCAGAGAGTACTAAATCGTGACAAAGTTCTGTTCTTCTTTGAGTGTGCATGTGCTCTTAAGATACTGCAGCCATAGCTATTTGGATGATGCTTTTACTGTCTGTACTGATCAAAGCTTCTACGATGAAGTCTGACACTCCAACATACTGAAGTAATTCATAGTCAGTGGGGTTCTCAAGAAATGTGACAAAAGTGAGAATTCTTTGTAATATTTTTATGAACTAGCCATATGAATTTGTATCTATCCACTCTGTGTCACTACCTTGAGGGGGAAAGAATTCTTTCCCTGGGAGAGGTGTTTGAGACATACAGCTATGAGGGCTGGCTGGAATCAACACATTTGAATGGAAGACCCTACCCAGACAGTGGAAACCCCCATGACTGAAGATTGACTCCTACAGCATGTAATTTCCTTAGATGTAGACAAGGTTGAAGATTGGAGATGGAAAAGGGCTGTGATAAGAAGGTTCTCAAACACTATGGACTCTTGCTTAAGCTTACCTTTCTCATGCTAATGGAAGGATTTTTCAATGCTGTACACCAGTTGACTATTGAAAAGACTTCTTGGTGCCACTGCAAATACTAAGGGAAGTGCATTATGCCCTCTGCTGGTAATCGCACTCTCAGGACTCTTGCTGCAGAGAAGCAGTGGTTGTTGGAGCCCAAAGGCTCCATCTCTGAGTTGTGGCCACAGGTCTCCTGTGTGGCTCCTTGGGGTCCAGCAAACTGAAGGGGGGAATCCTAGGCAACTGTTTACAGGCTAGGGTATAGCCCCAGCCCGTGAATCCATGACAGAGCAGGTGCTGAGACTATGCAGGTTGTACCAAATTTTAAAAAGGGTAAATGGAATGCTCCAGGTACCCTACAGGTCCCTCAGCCGGACATCAATCCTTGGCACACTCAGTGATTACTGCCTGTGTCCCTTCCAAATTAAATGTTGGTAGCATAATTAATGCCAGTTAAGATGGGCTTTATGGAAAATAGTCTTGATCACAAGTTTGGTTGATACAGAGAAGGATAACATAATATACTTGAACTTCTAAGGCATTAGATTTAATCCTACATCATATTCAGATAAAAAAAAAGCACTATACAAAAAAATCAATATAGCCCATATCCAGCAGTGTGGAGGGAGGAGGGGGGCAAACCCTGGCATGCAAGGTTTTAGTACAGCCACATGGGAAGTCATACATTTAAGAAAAGAAAACGCCAACCACATAAAGATGGAATGCACTGACAGAAAAAGGGTAATAAATATCCAGTTGAACATGAGGGCCTGGTACAATATTGTATCTAAGCAGGTGAATATCAAACAAGAATATAGAGAAAGTATTATCTCTGTATATGGCATTAATGAAACCATTATTAGACTACTTCTGGTGTTCATATTTCAAAAGGGGCCTATGAGAATGATTTGTTTACTGGAAAACATACTTTATAGTAAGATGCTAAATTTAATCTAAGAGAAGGTGACTTGATCATGGTCCTACACATAGCTACATGGGCATGAGATTTCCAATAGAGGATGGCTCTTTTCCAGAAAAAGGCATAATAAAATCCAACAGCTGGAAGATAAAGCTAGACAAATTCAGAGTAGAAACAAGGTGCAGAGTTTTAGTACTGATGCAAATTAACCAGTGGAAGAACTTGCCTAGAGCAGTGGTAGACTCTCCACCACCCAAAGATCTTAATTCAAGACTGATTCAAAAAATCATGAGGTATGAAATTTCTCAAAGTTTCTTGTCAAATTACTAAAGGTTAATGCCTCCCCCAATGGAATTTGGAGGTAGTCCAGTATTGTTGCTGGAGGCACTACAACTAAGCTCTGCCCTTCAGCTCAGACCACCTGTTCTTCCACTGCCAGGGAAACAACCAATTACTAGCATTGATGATGTAAATTAATCTTAAAACAATATGTTGGGCTTCCTTTAGAAATAAAATTCAATTTAGAGTCTGGCTATTTACCAGGTGACCAGTATGCACTGAATTTGGAGAGATGCTGCACAGCTTCTCTCCTCATTCACTAATAATGGTAAGTGGCAAGGAATGAATTCCAGAAGTAGGGGGTGAAAGGATAAGTAGAGTTTAATTATTATAGTAGGCAGGAATGGAAGTTCCCCTCCATATAAAGCAAGAACTTTATAAACTATGTGGGAACCAATCCAGTAACAGCTTTCTACCAAAGGCTGTCGCTGCAATGCAAACATACTTGTAGATCTTCCTCTGATGAGGCTCATATATCTCTCTCTCCATCCAGGCATTCCTGTGAATAGTTTCCCATACCTAGCATGCCAACTGGTGCAAAACTTCACATCTTGTGTGCAGCAACTTTGAGGGCTCTTTCAAGGGAGGGGGGGATATAGGTGCAGTTGCTCTGAAACAGCGACAGCTGGTATGGCTGGTACCCATGTTTCTAAAGGGCTTAGTTGTAGGACTCCAGCCAAGCCTCCTGGAGAAACTCGAGTGTAGCTGAGGTCACCAGAACTTTGGGATTATTATTACATTTCTATCACAACAGCAGAGAGCGATCAGGTGTGATGGGCACTGCACAAAGAGGCAGTCTTGCCCCAGAGGACATTTTGTTTCCCCTCACACCTGAAATGCAAATTTGACCAGATCTATACATGAAATATCCTGGTCAAGTTCTCTCTGAGACCTGTGTGTCACAGGTCAATGGAGAATCCATGCTGAACTATATCTCTCTTCCGATGCCCACACTATCTGTAGGTGTTCCTGGTTGGGAATGTAGGAGTTTCTGCTTCAAGAGGTTTGTTATTTTTTGCACGTACAATGTGGAGTCCTTGGCTCTCTATCAAGTCGAAAATACCTTATAGGCCACTGGAGGACTTCAACTCTTCTTTTTCCTCTTTTCTGTATTCTTTATGTGAGCTGTCTTGAAAGACAACAGATTTTTCTCTGTCCAGGACATTATTTCCATTGCTCTCGAGAAGCTTTGATCTCTGGTTACGGAAGAGAGATAAATACTCATGCCTCAGTCGTAAGCCAGTAGGAGGTAGGGGGAGACTTCCTCTGCAAGTACCATAATTGCCTGGTATATGTTTCACCTTTCACCGTTGACTAGTGCAGCTGGTACTGGCCACTGTCATAGACAGGATACTGGGCTCGATGGACCACTACTCCATTCTCTTTTTTTTTAAAAAAAATATGTCAAAATGAACTAAAAGTACGATTACTATGATATTTTTTGAAAGTCTGTTGTCCAAGTATGCTTACTTCCATAATGGGTCTACAGTGAAAGTTGGGTTGGCTTTCAACATATTGTTTGTACTTCCCTGCACACGAGGCATTTGAATGTGCTCTGAGAATGACCCTCATTTTGTATTGCATCACATGCATGATTCTATGTCCTCAGGTGGAATTTCTGCAGGTGCATTTTGAGAAACCCAATCAAGAGTGAAACTAATGCATGACACCAGCAAGCCTAGCCCCTTGAGATAATTGGACTGCTGATGCCCTTCAGGAAATGATTTATACAATGAAGTTTTGGATCTTTGTACGTCTTCAACATTATGGCCAGAGCCATGCCTGTTTTGACCTCTGGGAGAATAATTCTCTGCATTGGGATCAAAAGCTCCTTTTGCTTTTTGGAGAACTGATGGCTATGAATCCTTCCAGCAGCTGTTGAGTTAAGAATGGCTCTTTTTCTCTGGACAGTCCTGATGAGGGACCTGATAACAGTCTTCAAATATGTTAAGGGCTGTTAAAAAGAGGATGGTGATCAATTATTCTCCAGGTCCACTAAAGGCAAGACAAGAAGTTTTAATCTGCGGCAAGGGAGATTTAGGTTAGATATGAAAAAACTTTGTAACTTTAAGAGTAGTTAAGCACTGTGGATACGTTCAGGGTCCCGCCCTTCAGCCCAGGTTTGTTGCAGGACGTTCCCCCAGAGCTGGCTGGACAGCTTCCTCTGTGTCCTGAGACATTCTCGCTGAATATTCAGAAGCTCCCGATTGGGGTTTTCTGTGTAAGATGGAGACTTAGTTTGACTCTAAGCCCCATTTCTTGGCAGTGGTGAGGGTCAAATGACTGGAACAGGCAAGTCATAATTCACTCTCTGTAGCCTGTAAATGCTACTTCATGAAGGGAACACCACTTCGATTTAAGGCAGATGTTTGTAGGACAGCTCTGCCATGCCAGAGTGGGGGAAGAGGAGTCAGTCAGGGAGGTACTACAGCAGCAGATCCAGGTGGTTGAAACCATCATTCTGCTATTTACCCAATCAGAAAGAAGGAGAAGAAAGATTGTAAATTGCAACTGTATGAAAATGAATAAAAATAAAGGTTTTAAAACAAAATGGTTAGGAGAAACGGAACCACCAACTTGTTCCACCACAGGAGATAGAAAATATCATGGCCTGAGCTGAAGGATTGAATCTTAGTCCTGGAGCCTCCATCAACACCAGTGGACTACCTCCAAATTCCATTGGTGGAGGATATTAACCATTAGTAATGAATGCGAGGAGAAGTTGTGCAACAGAATGGATATCTTTCTAAAACACTGAGTTATAGGACAAATAGAAGTTATGGGCTTGATGCCTGGATTACAAGTTGATGTTTGGTGACCTGTATTATACAGGTGATCAGACTAGATGCTAATAATTGTCCTTTATAGTCTTAAAATCTATCAATCTATGACTTTCCTAAGCAAGCATCTCCATAGCCAAGTACTGTTTAGGATCAGAGACTTCCAATGAAACAATTTTACAATATTTTGCTTCTAACAGCTTCCTGTCTCTGCAATACTTGTAAATAATGTACTCTTCATTGCTGATTTTATGATAAACCTTGAAAAAAAGATGACAATGAGGACTTGCGAACAGCCGCTTTTCTTTCTTGAGTTTTGAGCTGATTTTTCTCCCAGCTAGCTAAAATATTAAAACCAAAGGCTCTGCTTGTTACCCTGTGATAGGTAGATTGACCCATGAGAATAGCAACTGTATGAAACAATATTACTGTTTTGACCCAGTGGAAGAAAGACAAGTCTGCTAATTAGCTGGTTTCCCTCATTCAGCACATGCATGCTATTGAATGAAGCGATGACGTGGACTGCAAATGTGTTAAGTTTAAAAAATGCATATAGATTTACCATAGCTCATATTTTATTCAATTTTAATATGGTTTCCATTATTAACTTCTAAAACAAAATGATTTCCAGTTTAGAAAACAATGCACTGACCACATAATTCCTTTTTCATTTTATACAGTTATACAAATATTCTAAATACACATTTTGTCAAGATGATGGCAAATAAGATTTAACTGTACAGTACATGAGGAAAGAAAATATTTTAAGCATATTTAGAAGCAATAGAAATGTCTATACAAAAGAAGCAAAAATGGAATAAAATTTCTTATATTTAAAGTATTGCAACAGTCCCACAGGTTTGTAACAAAAATGTCTTTGCACAGTTCCTCACAATGCCCCATTAATAGCTAAAGCAAGACAGCAATTTATAGAAAATAATGTTTAAAAATGCTACACAATACTACTGTTTGCACAGTTTGATCAAAATAACAAATCTACTTGGAATCAAGCAAAACTTAGGAGGAAATATACCAACAAACTTTAAAATTATCTGTATAAAATTCATTGCACATTATTTTACTCAGTTGTTTGAAAAGTAAAAAAGTGTATTTACAAAATATTTCGCAGACAAAATTATAAAGTGAATGAATAATATATCTATAAGTAACACGTCTTGATACTGACAGTTCAAGAACACACACTAATGGTTTCATTGTTTCAAGAGGTTTTCAGTGCTCCTTCCACAGCAAACCACTGGGAAGTAAACTTGACTTCTACTTTGAAATGGATTTACAAGATGTTACACATAGCTATTTCAACATCTGCATTATAAAACAGTATGTTAAAAAGGTGAAAGAATGAAGGAATTTATACATCTTAAAAAGTGAATAGATCAGTAAGTGTATTTCTCATTTAGTTAAGATAATTGTTCCATTATTCTTCAGATAGTAAACCAACAGCTAAAATGGAAATCTTGGACTAGATGAACATTGAAAAAGCACCATGCACAACAGTTTTAGTGTAGTAAACACTGAAAAAAAATAGCACCTGGAATCTTGTAACACAGATCATTTAAAACTGGTCGAGTAGTTGTCGGAGATATGGTGCCTTTGATAACTCTCGGGTCACTCTGGATAGCTTGAAAAGTACTGGACAGTTCAGAGAAACACACTGGATCTGTCGATCAAAGCAACCTGTACAGTTCTTGCATATCTAGATATATTAAAAAAAGAAAACAGCTTTTTTTAAATTACATTTCATAATAAAGGACTATTATAAATCAAGCATAAATAAGACTCATGAATCTTTTCCTTTTAAGTGAATTTAGTTCCAATTACCAGCCTAAAGTCCAATCAACAGAACAGGTAAAGCTCTGTCAGTGGAAGATGCCCCACAACATTGTTCAATTTTGAGCAGAGGGATCAAGTGACAGTTGCAGTCCCAATGCTACCATACTGTCTCTTCTGAAACTGTCCAAATGTCAATTGTGACAGTGGTGTCTGGGATGTGGACATCATCCAGTGTGAACTGGACTGAGACCAACAACTAGTTACACAGCTCATTTTCAGTCTCATTTCCCAAATTTTACTACCATCTGGTGGTAAATGGGAGAAATCAGTCAAATACATTACAAATTACTTTCAAAATATTAGGATATGATTATTGTATTTATGATTAAAAATTGCTCTTTAACAGTGGGGACTTAAACAATATTGGAAATCAAAGGTATTTCAAGCCATGATCATATGTAAACAAGTATCTACCCTTTTTAATGTTTTGCTGCGTGAATTACTTATGTAATCTGAGATATTTGGTTGAACAAAGCTGTAGCAATAGGGGCAAACTGCCATGGTACAGCCATGCGATCTCTAATGCTCCAATTGCAAATCTTAACACACTCACCACTCTGTTCCTTTTAGTTCTAACCCCTTTTCCTCTTCTGCCCTTCTGAAGATCTCCTAAACCTGTTTCCAATTACACTTCAGTTTCCTTTTATGTTTGATCCTTACTGCATTCACATCTGACTCTGCATAGTTTAAACAACTTTAAAAATCAAAGGGAAGCAACTTCCTCCATTCCTAAAAATCTGTTCAACTCCGTGTCTCCAGTATCATCAAGCCCAAGCAGTAAAAAATATCGTGACTTAGCACCCCCACACCCATGAAATTCTAAAAAATAATAAATGTGGGTTCTTTTTATTTGTCTTCTGGTTTTTGAGCCTCTAGAATTAATGTTTAAAGCTTTTATCTATAACCTCAAGAGCTAAAAACTTAAAATTTTGTTTTAAAAAAAGCTGAGATTCTCACATAATCAAAGGACTCCAGGAGGTGGGGCTTAAGCAAAACACCAAATATTGCAAGACTCACAATAAAATCTCAAAAGTTGGTAAAACTGGGTCTACTACAATTCAACAGTGATAGCAGCAGGTGAGACAAAGTGACGAGCCCCTATGTTACTTGGCTCTGAATTCTCCCAGAAGTCAATTAAGTGCTTCTACACAGAACATACAGAGGACTAGATTTTTCAATCAATCCTATTGGAACTGAGAACCAGCAACCCACTGAGGCAAGTGTGCATTAGTGCTCAAGTTCTGAGGAAGGGAAGGTAAAACTACTACAGAAACAGCTGTAAATTAGCTGACTCAGGACATTCTTAATGTGATTTTCAAATACAGCATTCATGTGAATCCTTAAAGACCATGACATGAACTTAAGTTAGATCCTGTTTGTTCTAGACCTTCAACTGTATTAAATAGTTTTTAAGATGGTCCACACTAGTTCTTTATAAACACAATTTAATTGAACTGTGGGCAAGGGACCGAACTGTTTAAAAAGTATTAAAGCCAGTTTCTAAATTCAGTTTAAGTATAGTTTGGATCCAGGCAAATGGTTTTTAAACTGAGTTTTATAAATTAGGCTAAGGTAGTTAAGATTCAGTGGAGCTCAGTTGTGCTGCTAGCTTTGCTATGTGTTTGTACCCTAGTGCTCAACTTTCAGCGCCTACAGACCTTTATGGTTAAAGTAAAAGGAATGCTCTCAAATAGGTACAAAATACCGTCAAGGACCTTCCCTTCAAGGGAACCCAGGTTGTTTAGTGATGCCATAGAACAGTCCCATCATTCTCTTAAAGACTCCCACCAGACATAATAATTGTCTTTCCCTACCCGGATGATTGGCTCCTGAAAGGTCACTCATTTCTCAAGGTAGAGACAGCAACCAGCACAGTCCTATCTCTGTTCCTTCCACTCATTCGGCCTCCACCTTGTTGACTAATGTATGCTGGCTAGCATATAAATGTATATCATATTAATGATACGTATATGCACACCATATATCTAAGTATGCATTAGGCACTAATAACATTAAGCACAAATACTATAACAGTGATGTAGCCTAAACTAGCTTATACCATAATCCTGTTCACTTATGCTAAGTATCCTATAACTCCTTGCATTAGCTGAAGTAAACTTTGGCTTAAGTAAATAGGAAAACTGTCAGCATGAGCACGTAGAACAGGGGTGGCCAAACTTCTGACCCACTGAGCTGCATACGACAATCTTCAGAAGTTCGAGAGCTGGGGCGTGCCTGTCGGGGCTCAGGGTTTCAGCCCCACTCCTGCTGAAGCCCCAAACCCCAGCAGGTGTGCACCACTGAGCTGAAGCCCTGAGCCCCTCCTCCCTGCTAGGCAGAAGTCCCTACCCAGAGGTCCCAAGCTCTCCCCCACCTCCCACTCCCAGTCTGGTAGGTGGAGAATGGGGGGAGGGGGTTCCATGAGCTGCACTCTGTAAAAGATCTGCATGCGGCTCATGAGCCAGGGTTTGGCTCCCCCTGACATATAATTATTTCCTCATAGCAACAGAAAGGGAGTTACCGTCACAAACCTATTTATCCTGGTATAGGCCTAGGTGGTATCTTCACTCCCCTTAGTACCTGGAATGCATGTGCTCAGAACAAAAGAAAAAGGGGTACACCAAGGTACCAGAAACAAACAAGGTAAAAAGCTGATTAATTGAATCCAGTTCCAAGTGACGTATCTAGTACCTTTTACTAGTAAACAAAGTAAGCGTTAGGGATGTAACTTTGAAGAGCACACCTTCTGCGTATGGTGAACCTAACACTGCTGCATAGGACTTCTCTTTGGAGACTGGTATCATATAGAACCTTTTTCCTGTACCATATTAATAAACCTGACTGACATCAGTTATTTGGTTTCTTGAGTATATTTCATAACAAAGTGTGGCCAAACAATTCAGTATACAATTTATCAACAGCCTCAACACGGGAAAGTCTACCTTCACATCCACTCAACAATTAGACTTCACTGGGGCCATTCTGGACTTCTCCACTGCAAGAGTATACTTGCTCAAGGACATACTCTGGATGGGAGCCTCCCAGGGAATGCCGGAGGACTGTAGCCAAGAAGCTTAGTACATGACTACTGCTGTAGCCATGGAATGTGCAGGTACATTGGTGACATCAAGCTAAGCCTGGAGAGATGCCTTGGCAATTGTCTGGCCTTCTGTTAGGAGGGCTTGAAATTGTTCCCTTTGATCCTGTGGCGGGTTTTCAATAAAAGATAAAAACTTTGAATAGTTTGTAAAATCATATTTTGCCATCAGAGCTCATTAACTGGCTACCCTGAACTGCAGAGACGCTGAAGAGTAGTTCTTGTGCTCCAGAAGGTCCAGTCTTTTTACCTCTCTGTCAGAAGGCATTGAGTGGAGTCAATGTTGCTTGTTCCAGTCATTAAGGGCCTCAACAACCAGGAAGTTTGAGTGTAGTGTGGGAGAAAAAAAACCTCCAAGCCTTTAGGTGAGATGTAGTATTTTTTGTCAACCCACTTACAGCTATGCACTATAGTAGCTGAAATTTGCTATATTGTACTTACTGGGGACAACAGAGCATTTAATTTTTGCCCTGAGGGTATGTCTGAAGAATGTCTAACAGGGAATGGTGGGGTTCTTGTATCTCCTCCAATTAAATTTGTAAGGTCTTTGCTATATGTTTCATAAGGTCTTGAAAGGCACTGACATCACCGGTGTAAGACAGTGGGGGAGGCATGACAGTCTCATCTGGTAAGGCAGATTTGTGGGAAGAGAAGGTTACTTACTGTAGCTGGAGGTTCTTTGAGATGTGTGGTCCTTATCTAGATTCCAAACGTGGGTGTGCATGCGTGCCATGCACTGTAACTGTTCATAATAGTGTCCGTCGACCTGCGTGTATGTTTTGCGTCAGCCACTAGGCATATCAGAGGCTTTAAGAGGCCGTGCAGATCGACGCTGCTCCAGTTCCCTCTGACCAGGCAGCAGCAGAGCCTGGAGCAGAGGGGATGGAGAGCAGGACTGGAATCCAGATAGGGACCACACATCTCGAAGAACCTCCAGTTACAGTAAGCAACCGTCTCTTCTTTGAGTGATGGTCCCTATGTGGATTCCAAACGTGGGAGAATAGTGAGCAGTACTAAGTGTGGAGGAGGGGGGGGGCACAAAGGCTCTCCAGAAGTAACAGTCTGAAGGACAGCTTGGCCAACAGCTGCATCTGTGGCAGGAGCAAGGGCATAATGGTCGGTAAAGGTAGGGATGGAGGACCAAGTGGTCACCCGGCAAATGTCCTGCCAGGGGATGTATGCAAGGAAAGCCGACATGGCGGCATGAGCCTGCATGGAGTGGGCTGTGACCCCTGGTGGGGGAGGGGATACCAGAGAGCACGTAACAGTCTGCAATGCAGTGGGAGAGACGTTGCATGGAAAGAGCATGGTCATGACAGTGGTTGGTGATGGCGATGAAGAGAAGAGTGGAGGTGCAGAAGGTATGGATGCGCTGGAGGTTAAAGGCTAGCGCCCAATGTACATCGAGGGAGTGCAGCGTGCATTCCCTGGTGGAGGCGTGTGGTTTAGGATAGATGATAGGTAAATGTAGGCACTGGTTGAGGTGGAATGAGGAGACCAATTTGGGATGAAGGCATAGGGAGACAGTGAAGGGCGGGTCTGCCATCATGGCTGCCAGTTCGCTGACGCGTCATGCAGAGGTGATGGCAACCAAGAAGATCATCTTCATAGAAGTGAGCAAGGGAGCAGGTCAACAGAGATTCAAAGGGTGGCTTAGTGATGGTGGAGAGAAAAAGATTGAGGTTCCAGGCAGGGGCAGGTTTCCACACCGAGGGAAAAGCTTTGAGGAGACCGCGGAGGAAGTGGGTGGTAGATGGATGCGTGAAAATGGAGAACCCATCTACAGGTGGAAGGAAGGCACTGAGTGCCACCAGGTGGACGTGAATGGAGGAGTGAGCAAGGCCTGAGCGACAGAGCTGGAGAAGGTAATCCAGGAGAACCGGAATGGAGACAGAGTCCGGGGAAAGGTTGTCGCAGTATGCCCAGGGACTAAAGCAGCGCTACTTGGTGTGGTAGCAAGTATGGGTAGATTGGACATCTACTGTGCATGCGGACGTCACGTACGGGGGCAGAACATGCAGCATCTATGCATGAGCCTCATCCGAATAGCATGCTGTGAATTGGAGAGGACTGGGGTTGGGGTGTTCGAGGCGGCCGTGGGCTTGTGTAAGGAGATCAGGGAGCAGGAGAAGGTGAATCAGGGAATGAGTGGAGGGATGAAGGAGGTCTGGAAACTAATACTGGCGGGGCCAAGCAGGGGCCACAAGAAGAACCATCACCTGATCCCGGCAAATTTTGTGCAGGACCTAGGGGAGCAGGGGAATGGGCAGGAAAGTGAAATGGAGCTTGTTGGTACAGGGAATGAGAAGGGCATCTCCCTGTGAGCTGGACCGAGGGCTCCCCCAGAGTAGAAGAGGGGAAGTTTGTGATTGGTCACTGTGGTGAAGAGCTCCCTTTGAGGCGTGCCCGACTAGCAAAAGATGGAGGGGAGCATGGGGTTGTGGAGTTCCCACTCATGATTCGCATGGAAGGAGTGACTGAGCTGGTCCGCAAGGGAGTTGCTCACACTGGGAAGATGTACAGCATGGAGAGAGATGTCATGCCGGAGGCACCAGTTCCAAAGGAGGATGGCCTCCATGCAGAAGGACTGGCTCCGCCCTGCTTGTTGACATAGATGACAGCCACCATGTTGTTGGATAACACTTAAGACATGGCAGTCATGGAGAAGTGTCAGAAAGGCCCAGCAAGCAAAGTGGATGGCACGTGATCTTGCCCCAACTGTGGGTGAACAGGGCCAGATAACCGCCAAAAGTAATCGGTAGTGGAATCTGAAGAACGGAGTAGGGTTCATGGTTCTTGTGGAAAGAGTCAAAAACTTTGTCTGGGGGTTCATTGTAGAAGGGAAGACGTGGCTGAGATAGAGGCAGTGGAATGTTGTGGATGTTGCAAGCGAGGACGGAGGCGAGAGGGGTCAGGTTGGCGCTGTGGATAGGGCTGATAGGAGGTGTGGGGATGGAGCTGGAAAGACGACGAGTGCTACCTGCAAGTAGGGACAGGGTTATAGAGGCCCAGCAATTGAAGGGTGACCCGAGAATCCTTAAGGGAATGGAGGTATTCATCAGTTTTATCACTGAAGAACTTTGGTTGTCAAAAAGGAGGTCCTCAAGTGTAGTTTGGACCTCCTTCGGGAAACCGCTGGACTGCAGCCAGGAGTCATGGTGGAGGACTAGTCCGGAAGCCAGTGAGCAGAAGCATCGACCACGGCCTGAAGCAGGGCCGGCTCCAGCATTTCTGCCGCCCCAAGCAAAAAAAAAGCCGCGATCGCGATTGGCGGCGGCAATTGAAAAAAAAAAGCCGCCATTGGCGGCGGCAGTTCAGCAGCAGGTCCTTCGCTCCTAGAGGGAGTGCGGGACCTGCCGCCCCCGAATTGCCGCAGGTGCTGCCCCAAGCACCTGCTTGTTAAGCTGGTGCCTGGAGCCGGCCCTGGCCTGAAGGGCCACCTTGGCGACTAATTTTCCCTCCTCCGTGAGGCATTGGAAATCCTGATGCTTATCAGGGGCCAGGAAGGCTTGGAAGTCTGCAATCTTAGTATAGGAAAGAAAATCGTATTTTGCAAGAATGGCCTGGTAACTGGCAATGCGGAACTGGAGGCCCGCAGAGGAACTTCTTAGCTGTCTGGTCTGGGGGCGCGGTGTGTGGAACGAAGAGGTTGCTGGAGGGCATGTTCCATGGCCACCTGAACCACCAAGGAATTTGGAGGAAGGTGGGACAAGAAGAAGTCCATACCCTTGGCTGGCACAAAGTGTCTACACTCAGTCTGTTTTGGACTGGGGGGGTGCAGGAGGCTGGAGTGTGCCAAACTGCTTGTGCCAGGTGGAGGATGGCACCGTGTATTGGCAAGGCCATGCAGGAGGGTCCAGGGGGCTGCAGAATGACCAAGAACTGATCGTGGGGGTCCTGTACATCTTCCACAGGGAGGTTGAGGGCAGCGGCTATGTGGCAGACAAGGTCCTGGTACTGGGCATGGTCGTCCAGAGGGGAAAGGGAAGGTGGGATGTACGCATCATCAGGTGATGAAGAAGTGCCAGCAGGGACCAAGGGAATAAACGGTGCCAGTGGTACGGAGGGTGCTGGGAGAGCTGAAGCGTCACGGGGATCCTCACAGACAGAGGGTGGATCGACGGGAGGTGAAGACTGGTGGTGGTGTGGGCGTGAAGAGAGTCTTCGGCTGCAGTACGGGTCCCAGTGTACCAGTATGGCCAAGTGTAGGGGTTGCCAGGCATTGGCAGTCCCAGCAGGTAGGCAAGCCATGGATTGGCCACTGGGCCATAGTGAGACAGATAGGGTTGGCAGCGGGAATCTGGGCTGTAGGAGCAGGCTGGTGAGAAGGCTGGGTCCTGTTTGGAGGACCAGTCAGACTTTGAAAATGGATCTGGTAGGGGTGGGACTGCCAGTGCCAGCAGAGCCATCAGTGTGGGGTGGAACAATGGAGGGTGGTCCACAAGCAGGAGAGGTTCCACGGCCGGAGATGGAGGACTGAGAACCTGTGGTGCAGAGAGCTGAGGGGAGCCAGCGAAAGGCAGCAGTAGTTCGATTGTTGGTGTTGGGGGGAAAAGTGTCCCGGAGTACGCGGGACCAGGTGGTCCCAGTGGTGTGGACGGCACTGGAGGTGACAATGGCTGGGCGGAAACCGTGGACGGTGCTGTTGCAGCTCGATGTTTGGATTTATGCTCTGAACAAGGCTTCTTCAGAGCAGAAGCCTCAGAGTCAATGCGCGACTTCTCACCCAACTTGGTGCAGCTCGGGAAAGGCCAGGAGAATCACCCACCATTGGTGCCAGTCTGCTTTCCAATGGATCTGCCAGTGCCAGATCCGAAGGGGTACGTGGCCACATCGCTTCTTCCATGAGGAACTTAGGGAGACAAAGCTCCCGAGCCTGGGACAGAAAAGATCGGCAGATGGAGCAGCGAGCGGTAATATGGGCTTTGCCCAAGCAGTAAAGGCAGCATTGGTGTTCGTCGCTTACAAAGAAGGAGTGAGGGCATGAAACAGTACTTAAAACCAGCTTGCCTGGGCATAGTTCCTGGCTGGGGGAGAGAGTCCCACAAGGGAACAAGTCCAAAGGGTAACAACTATCTAAAAAACGGACAACTAACTACAACTATGAAAAAGAACTATGTACAAGGCAAAAAGGCGAAAAACACGGTACTTCTAGCAAGATAGGAGCACCGAGGAACAGGGGTTCCGACTCTGGCCATGTGGCAGTAAGAAGGAACTGGAGCAGCCTTGACCCATGCAGCCTCTTAAAGCTTCGGACACACCACGTGGCTGACGGACGATACATAGGTGGGACAATGGACACTACTATGAACAGTTCCGGCTCTGGTGCATAGCACGCATGTGCACCCACGTTTGGAATCCACATGGGACCATCACTCGAAGAAGGAGGTGTTTCTTCTTCCTCAGTTGGCTCTTGCTCCTCTGTAAGGTCCTCTGTGGAGCAGGACCCAAAGGCAGCGGTTGTTGCTCCTCACATGCCCTCTTATGAGATGGGATCCTGTAGAACTGTTTGCCATAAAAGACCCATGGGTTTCAATAAGCCCAATGATGGGCATAAGTGAAGGGGACAGGGTCCCAAGGTCCTTGCCATGGTTGCCAGGTGTCTTTTCTGCTGGGATTTTCCTCTTCAAGATGTCCTTCAAGGAAGGGAGGCTGGAAGGTGGAGGAATCTTGTACAAACACCTTGGAAACCTCCCATATCTACTGGAGGAGCAAGTGGTGCTGGTACCGTGGTCAAGTCGGCACCAGGGCCCAAAAGGCATCTTGTAATTGCATCAGTACCAGAGGTCGGTAGTTGGATGGCTGGTAGGCTGAAGGATATTGCATTGGTACTGGTTAGAAATGTCTCTCTGTACCCTCAAAGAGTTTGTGTGGGGCTAATGACAGTGTTGGTATTGGAGGACAAGTCACCTCTGAAGATGGTAGGCTCAGAGGGTAAGCAAGCTCTAGGAAGTGAGCTGGTACCAGCAGAGTGTGTCCCTCAGTACCCCTCAGTAACGGTGATTCAGGGTCCCTCAAGGTCCTCATGGAACAGAGCCTGGACAGTACTGGTGACCCTGGGTAGGGACCTTCAAAAGGCAGTATGTCAGGTAGTACTGGAGATGGTACTGAAGTGTGATCGGTGTGCTCTTTATGTTTGGCTACAGAAGACAGTACCAACGACAATTTCGGGTTGGCTCTGGAGTCCTTGTGTATTGACGGGACTAGGTCTGGGGTCTGTGCCACTCTATATCATTTACCTAATGTCTTCTCAGTATGTGGTGGGTGTGATAAATGAAGCGGGGGGGCTAGCTCCCTTTTATGGACACTGACAGTGAGTGTGACAGAATGTACTCATGTGTTCACGCTAATGTTCCCTCAATTTTTTTCCATCCATGTGCGGAATTAATTTTGTTATGTGCACCGAGGTATGTGCGGATGTGCACCACCAGTAGAAACAAAAAACCCCAGATATTATATTTTTAAAAACTTAAATAGGGATAATTACTCCAGCCAGGACAAGTTAGGCATTTTAGAACTCACTACTCAAAGAATTAAATTTAAATGTAAGAGAAATAAAAATTATGAAATGCATAGACCAGTCAAAATACTAAAATAACACACTTTGAAAGAATAAAATTACAGAGAATATATGTGCATTGCAGGAAGTACCAAGAAGTAACAACAATAATACAAGTATGTGTTGGAAGGTGAGTGTGACACACAGAATATGTGTGTGTGTTTGACACAGTATGTGTGTGACACAGTGTTTGTGTGTGCGTACATGACTGTGTGTGACACAGAGACAGTGTGTGACACTGTGTGTGTGTGTGTGTGTGTGTGTGTGTATGACACAGACACTGTGTGTGTGTGAGAGACAGACACACAGACAGTGTGTGTGCTGGCTGCTGGGAAAGTTTCTGAGAGATGCCCTGCGTGGTCTCTTTAAGACACTCACTGAAAGCTCTCCTGCTCTGCAGAGATGGGATACATGGGCAGGGGGGGAAGGAGGGAGAGAGAGAGTACGTGTGAGAGACTGTGTGAGCTGGCTGCTGGGAAAATCTCAGAAACAGAGCACTGTCTCTTTAAGAAAGGCACGCAGCCACTCACCCTTCCCCGCAGCAGCTCCAAGTCCTGAGCCAGGCTGTCCCCCCGTCTCTCCCCTGCTCTGCGGAAATCAGGTACAGGGGCGGGGGACGGGATTAGAACACCCTGACATCAGCACCCTCCTCCCCACTACCCCCCACACAGCCAGCAGGGTGGTCCCGGGAGCCACTGCAGGATGGTGCAACGTGGGGGGAGGGGCACCTGAACACATGCTGCTGGCTGTGCGCGCTCTCCTAATCAGCTGGGCGGCAACTTACAGGGCACACGGGTCCACACCCCACACACTATTGTGATAATCTGTGTACAAAGTATGCTTTGTGAGGTATCATTTGAACACTCATAATTTGCTGGTCATTATTGTCCTAATAAAATATGTGTGGCAACATTGTATATGAAGTTATAAGATTCCACTGAATTGTGTTATTAACACATGTTCCAAACTGAGGTTGACAAAGAGGTCTGTCTCAAAGAAAGGAGGCTGGAAGGTGGAGAAATCTTGTACAAATACCTTGGAAACCTCCCATATCTACTGGAGGAGCAAGTGGTGCTGGTACCGTGGTCTCTGTGTGTGCTCTGCTTAATTTGAATGTAAGCTGTAAACAGAGTCATCAAGTAAGAAGGGAAACAAAGGACGTTTAAACAGGTAAGGAAAAAGCAGCAGGGAACATCCTTCCATATAGACCCTGTCTCCTGAATCTCAGATGAAAGTATTTTTCAAGAGGAGGACTGACACTATAAAAAGGAGGTACAAAGACACCCCCCTCTTTCTCCATGCCCATCATGTTCACAGCCCCCAAAGGAAGCATTTGTTGAACTTTGGGAGAAGGGGTCCTGACCTAAGAAGTCTGGTCAGTCAGACTGCTGAAAGCATATGGTGAGAAACTTTACTTGAATCTGATAGTTTGTTAAGTTAGGCACCAGTAGCATTTTACCTTTATTTTCTTGTAACCATTTCTGACTTTTATGTCTCATTACTTGTAGTAATTAAAATCTCTCATAAACTTGTTTGATCTAATCCAATGTGTTTAAATTGAAGTGTCTGGGAAAGTCCATTTGGGGTGGTAAGCAGTGTGCATATTATTTCTATTAAATTAACAAAAGATTTTATATAAAGTTGCATTGGCCAGAAGGGGTGGACATACATTTCTGGGGAAAAAGCTAAGACTGGGAGTGTGTTGGGGTCACCTGGCTGTATAACGAAGGCTGGTAATAGCTAAGATGTGGCTGGCTGGCTGCAGCCGACATACAGACCTAGCAGGGAGTGACTTGCATGCTGGAGGCAGTTTGTGAGCAGTCCTGGCTGGAGAGAGGGCAGGAGTGACACAACTACTCTTTAGTAGGACTGCATCCTGGTATGTCACACCATGGTCTTCTTAGCCAGTGCTGTGGTCTCCATATCAGTGGGGATGGGAGCCTCAGCGGTACCTTTATGAGGATGCATTTCTCTTCTTTCATCCCATTCTGGAGAAAGAGGTCGTTTCTTCTTTGAGGGCCTCAATCGGGGTAGTCAATAGGCAGACCGCGGGCCAAATCTGGACCGCCAGATGCTTTTGAGCAGGCTCTGAAATCGTTTTATTTATCATTATTCTTATTTTTTTATTATTATTATTTTCTCTGGAGTCTGGTCTTTGACCAAGAAATCTGGACTTTGACCAAAAAAATAACTGTCTAACCCCTGGCCTAGATGATTCTGGAAGTCCCCCAATGTCTTTGCTTACTGTCACAGCGGAAACAGTTGTTGGGGCTCTCTGAGCAGCCGGATCCAAAGGACAGGGAGGTAAATTGGATCCTGCAGCAATCAGAGATCACGGCATCCACAGGAGTTTAGTCTGTCCTGCCTCAATTTCTTAGATCTGCTTTTAAAACCTGAGCAGATCTTACATTTGGAGGGGATGAGAGTCTCTCCCAGGAAGCGGAGGCAGCTTGAATGACTGTCACTGTGGGGGAAAGACTTATGGCAGATCTGGCAGGGTTTGAAGCCCAGGGTGTTATACATTACCTGTTCCTGAGGCTGTGGATCAAGGCCCAAGAAAATAAAAGGGCCCAGAGCAGGCAAAGGAAAAAAGGGAACTGCCCCCCTCCCCCAAACACAAACTGTGTTAAGTAACACAAAAAAACCCCAACCAAAAACAAAAAAACAAAAAAAAACCCCAAAACAAACAAAACACCCCCCTCCCCCCCCAACAAATAAGCAAGATAGGTAGCAAGCTGCACCGCTAGCTGTTGGACACCGTGATGCTCCATCTCAAGCTGCAGGTGGTGGGTCTGCCCCTCCCTATATACTCTGTTACCAGGGCATAAAGTGTCTAGGGCACAGGCATGGACCCATGGACACTGCTGTTGAAAATCTCCAATTAAGAGTGCCTGAGTGTGTGCACATCCAGGCCTGGAGCACCCATGGAGACACTACTAGACGAAGTGGGATTTACATTGCTTTCTGAAAGCTCTTGAGATTTGTGATCATTCTGGGAATGAGCTGCACATTCCTGGGCTAGTCTCTGAGGAAGCTCTGCCTCCTGCCCACAAACCTAATTAGATTAGAAGTCCCATTGTTCCAGTCAAGTAATGATCACACAGGGTGAAATGGCCCAGAGGGAGTTTGAGTGAATCCCACAGTGAGCTTTGATGATGACAGAATCTTGACTTTGAACAAGCTTTCCTTGGGAACTCAGGGAAGACAATGTAGCACTGGGGTGATGCGTTCTTGGCAGCATGTGCTGTTGGGTATGCAGGTTGCTGAATGCTAAACCAATCAGAGCTTAAACAGTCAGCAATTATATTGCTCTCTGATCCCAACCCTAGGGGATGCTAACAGTCGGACTCCCTCTTCACCCATTCTGTGCCCTTTGATCTATGGCAAAGATCCTGACGACACAGGGCAGCAACAGTAGAGTTGATTTTGTAACGGACACTGCTGCTGCTGACAAGCCAGGCTGCTGCTGCCACCACACATGTATTTCATTATCCCTATTTGAAACAGAAACATAGCTGTTCTATTATAAAACCATAACTCGTTAACAAACAGCTCAGGGACTCCAAACCATTCTCAAATATATAATTCCCCCATTACAACTCTGTGCACTGCTCCTAAATCCCAGTGCCAGAACATATCAATAAATATTTAAATTACATTCTGTATTTCTTTGATAAGTTAGACAGACTGGAACTACCTGCTTTACTGACTGTACCTACAAACTGAATGTTTAGTTTCATCCAAGAACCTTTACCTTGATATTTAAATCAAGCAACAGTCTCATTGGGATATAGGAGCTTTTTGTGACACCTTCCCATTATTTCTAAATAGGAAGATGATGATTAATGCCCCCCACAGATTTACTTAGCCCCTTCCCATATCCCTGTTAGCCTCAGGTATGTATTGTTTTTCTGACACACAAACACTTCTTGTTGCTATTTGAAGTAAAACTGGAAATTAATCAGTTATTTTGGTACAAAATGCCTGTGTTTTCGATGGGTCTCCATAACTTTTGCCATTTTCACCACCAAAAAAATTCTAACATTCATGATCTTTTGCTAAGAAGAATGGAGATGAAAAACAAACATCTTCTTGTTCTAAGCATTTTTTTCAGTGTTGTGCAATGCCAGGTGACTATAGTGCCAGATACTATATAAAAATATTAGCCAAAGATACAAATATAGGAAGATAGCACCCGGTATGATACAGCTGGACTGTGCTTTCTGTTTCAATTTAGTTTCAGAACTACTGAATATTTTAATATTAAAGGGCACCCACTAAAATGTTGCCCTGTGATGATCTTTACCCTCAGGGAAAAAGTTCAGCCACTTTTTAAGTTAATTCTGCGTCTCTGTATTGTGGGCAGCTGACTAAATGGTCAATGACAAAATACTGTGTCTGCTTTATTCCTACCTTGACCAGTTGTTCCTGCTTACGCTCCAACTCTCGGATTTCTTGGCTGAGAATCACTGCCACATGCTGTGGCTGGCTTCTGCATTTACTACAGATCCCATGCTGTGTCAGTTCATCACACACAGGACAGTGTAAGGTAGTGAAATACTGGGAGATTGTGCCTTTTCGGCCTTCCAGCTCGGTGCGGGCAGTGGAGGCAGCTCTCTGGATCTATAAAAAAATTTGAGAGAGGAGGAACTCTTAAGTCGGCTGCTATATTTATGCCTGAGTCATTCATCAGATTTTTAAGGTGTATAAATTTAACAGGATCTGCAGAGCTTGGGCTCATGTGTTAGTTATTATCAAGAACTAAGTCTCTTCATCTGAAGTATATGACTTATGTCTAAGTGCTTCAATATGTGGTAAGCTACATATACAGAGACCACCCACACACTCTGAGCTGTTTCACAGCCAAGCTCAGCATGAGGCAACAGCAGAAAGAATCAGTAACAGAATTACATGCTAGACATATTCCTAGACAGGAGGAACTCATCTTGCCAACCTACAGTCACAAATCGGTTTAGCTGGTATCTTGAAAAGGTTTTTCTTAGGTGCTGGTCTAACTCATTTCTGAGTAAGCCCCATGGTTGCAGTTTCAATTGTTCTCATTTCACATATTAGAGACAGGGAAATTTTAGGCCCCAAATGTAACACACTGAACAGAAGTTAACAGTTTTTTTCCTCTTCGGAGTTCCACCTCTCTTCCACCAAGTTTAGTTTCCAAGTACTAATGCAATTCCCTGTCTCACACTTTTCATGTCCATTCACTGGTGATTTTAGCCCAAACACCTAGGGATACATTAAGAAGAAAAAAGGCTCTAGGATCCACCAAAATGTCAGGTTTACTCTTAAATATTAGGGTTGCTGTCCAATTCCTGGCAGAGTCTTCCACCTAGCCCTCTTCCCCATGCCCTGGACAGACTTTTCCTCCTACTCTAGCCCTCACCTGACAGACAGACTTTTATTGAGCTTGGCCCTCGCCTCCTCCCCTCACTGCATACACATACCTCTCCCCTCTCAGGGTACTTCACCCAGCTCCACAGCCTTGAAGAAAGTAAGCACTCTGCATACCAGGCTCATCAGCACTGCCTCTGCCTCCTCTCATCTAAATGCTGCCACAAAACTTTTCTTGAGCTTTTAATCCATCACTATGGAGATAGGGAGCTCTTGAGAGCTGTGTTGTCCAGTATTCAATAGGATGGGATACGGGGAGGTAGCGTGTACAGGTGATTCTTGTAGTGAGTGTACCAAAAAGCCAGAAGGGAACATTGTCTACCACATGGTAGGAAAGACTAGAACATATTGAAAAAACAAGGGGAATTCTGAGGTTTCTGGTCATGGCAGGGTCTGATCTCTGGGCAGGGCCGGCTCCAGGCACCAGCTGAGCAAGCTGGTGCTTGGGGCGGCAGATTGTTGGAGGCGGCATTCTGCCCAATCCTAGGGCGGCACGGCCGCTTTTTGTTGTTGTTGTTGTTCTTGTTCCGCTCCGGCCTCCCTGTAGGGGGTGGGCGCGGAGAACCAGAACCTGCAGGGCAGTCCTCTTCCTTCCCTCCCCGCCGACCGGAGCGGAGCCCTCGCGGCAGGCGGCGGGAGGGGCCGCGTGGCAGCGCCCCTGCTGTAGCCCTGGCCGCCCCCTTCTCTCTCTCTCCCGCCCGCTCCCTCCCTCTTCCCCCCCCCCCC
>NW_020664393.1:3733559-3755584 GCF_002925995.2 Terrapene triunguis | reverse complement strand
TTTTTTTTTTTTTTTCTTGGGGCGGCCAAAAAGCCAGAGCCGGCCCTGTCTCTGAGGTACACAACAAAGGTGTAAAATGCACCAGGTTCCACAAAGGGGTGAAGAGCAGCCAGTTGTTATAAGAATGAAGAACCTCCCCACTACCCAGAGAGAGCACCAGGAAAGGGACAAGTTTCCCAGGGACTTGGCACTGTGGAGCCACAAGTTCTACTGGAACAATCTCTTGAAGGTACACCTCTACCCCGATATAACACGAATTCGGATATAACGCGGTAAAGCAGTGCTCCGGGAGGGCGGGGCTGCGCACTCCAGCGGATCAAAGCAAGTTTGATATAATGCGGTTTCACCTATAACATGGTAAGATTTTTTGGCTCCCGAGGACAGCATTATATCAGGGTAGAGGTGTATTAGCTTGTGTGACTCTCACAGTGGATTGATCAGGACATGGGAAAGAAGCAGAAGTGAAAGTACAGCTTGTATGGACATTATTAGCATAAAAACAAAACTCCTGACATTTTTAATAATGATTCTATTGAGTGACAATTAAACAATACAACACATTACGGTGGGGTGCCGGTCTCTCCATAGTTAAGGGTAAAGCTAACTTTTTGAATAAGCACAATTTTTTACCCTCCTTATCCTCGGCAAAAACAAAACAATCCACCCAACATTTCACTTACTACATCTCAACCCAGGGTAGATTTTCCCCCCTGAATATTCCTGGGCAAATCACAGAGTTTCAGAGACATCAGGGTTTAAAATTTCCTGTCATTCACTTTTTAAATATTTTCCTGCTATTTTTGGTGCATCATCTCTCCTAAACATATTGATGTAGAAATATAAGCTTTCTTTTTCCAAGAGAGCCAGATAAGTACATGGACCTTTCATAGGGTTTGAGTGGATGCAAGCAGGCATTAGAGAGAAAATGAAAGGATGAATGCAAACGCAAAACCAGATCCATATCCAGATATGTTAACAAAGAACACATGTAGTATATACTTAGATTCTTTGGAATTAATTTTGGAAGAGACCAGGAAACACAGTTGATGATATGGATAGGACCAACCTTGAATACAAGAGCTGCAACGGAAACTAATTTTACTAAGCGAAAGAACTGCAGAGGGTTTAGTGATGTAATTTATACACTCAGGCACCAAATTATTACCTTGTAAAATAAATCACCCCTGCTGTTACCTCACATAGAGCTCTTTGTTTAAAAAAGAGTAATCAAATTCAAGTACCACCCACATACACTGAGTATTATCTGACACACTTACTCTTGGCAATTCATGATACCAGCTGAAAACATCTATGCCAATTAGCGAGAAAATTCTAGCCAGGGGTGGAAGAATTTGTTTGGTGATGTAGTACGTGGCATTCAACCTCAGGTTGGTATCTTGTAGGACCTCAATGGGCTGCCTCACCAGTTGTATAAGAGGCAATCCTGGCATGCCATACACAATGACATAGGGTACTCTTTCCCCAACTCGAGGCTCAGAACGACGGTCATATGCAAGCATCCTCCTGTTTAAAAAAAAAAAAAAGTCTTCACAATGTATTTTAAAATTAAATACTAGCAAGTGAAACAAATAGGTATTTAAATCAGGGCATCCAAACTTGACCCAACTGAAGGTCATATCGACAGCTCTCCCAAAGTCTGAGTTCTGCCCCTAAAAAGCATAAAAAGGAGCACGCTGCAAGCTGTCTTGACCTTTAAGACAAAGGTATGTTCCACATGGAATAAAGGTCGTAGCAAACTATGCTCCAACTTGATCCAAACAGCCCAGCCTCCAGAAGTAACAGGAGGGTGGCCACAGGTCATATTTGGTTTACAGGTCACCTTTTGAATACCCCTAAGTTAAAGGAACACTTTATAAAAGAGCAGCCACTACATTAAAATGAGCACAAATGACCAGAGTGCAAAGGACTTTATATTCTTGAGCTAAGAGCACGGTTTGTTTTTTGGTATCCATTTTAATTTACTAGGAAAAATATGGCCATAAGTTTAAGAAATTTTGTACTGAATATAAGGAAAAATTCAAGTGATTGGCAAAATATGTTGAACCGGTTCATATGCAGCTGACCTTTTATTGTCAAAAAATCAGTATGGTGAAGTACACGCTAAAAACAAGTGGGATTGCTGTTTAATATCACAAACTATGGCAGAAGAGAGGCTTAATAGTATTAAAATGAGAGAATTCACTAGCAACATTTTTTCTACAAAATTAATCTACTGCCAGTGAGAGGCACCAAATGACCTCCGAGATTGAAGTCCTTTATACACAGAACAGTCAGTAACAGCATAGGTTTCACTACACTGCCTTGACAGTAGGCCTTGTTCTTGACCTTCAGTGATAATCTCTAGTAGTAAGGAAGAAACTGGGTTTCCATGATTATTCAATCCTTGATCTCTCTCTTCGGAGACACCCAACTAGGGCTAGTACTAATTGCTATGGTTGTCTGTGATGTAGACATATGCTCTCTGAGAAGTGGGCTGAGAACCACAACCAGATGCACAAAAGATTAAGGAAACAGGTGTCTCATAAATCCACAATTAGCACTTTTAGGCTTCTCATTTACCTTGTGATTTCTAGGGCTGGTACACAGGCTCCAGGTCTATAAGTTGAACTCCCTCTGTATTCCTTTGCAAAGATGAAATCTTGCATGCTGGCTTTGCCTTCTAGTAATTTCATGCATTGATTCTGAACATACTGTTTGATCTGACTTATGTCACGTGTTTCAAATAGCAGCTTGATAGAACGCTCAAGTATCTTCAAAACAAAAGGAGAGATGTGAAAAATCTGTATTTTCTCGTTCAACATTAGTAAAAGTAATTTAAGTTATATAAAGAAATATTTTATAATATATCAGGGGTAGGCAACCTATGGCACGCGTGCCAAAGGCGGCATGTGAGCTGATTTTCAGTGGCACTCACACTGCCCGGGTCCTGGCCACCAGTCCGGGGGGGTCTCCGCATTTTAATTTAATTTTAAATGAAGCTTCTTAAACATTTTAAAAACCTTATTTACTTCACATACAACAATAGTTTAGTTATATATTATAGACATAGAAAGAGACCTAAAAACATTGAAATGTATTACTGGCATGCAAAACCTTAAATTAAAATGAATAAATGAAGACTTGGCACACCACTTCTGAAAGGTTGCTGACCCCTGTAATATATATTCAGTATAAATTCAAAAACATACATTTGTTTAAAAAAAGTACCAATTTTTGTTTTTCTCTAAGATACCCCGAGTATCTTCCATCTCTTTATTTGTATTTTACAAAGCAAAGAAAACCTTAAAAAGAGCACTGTATATGGAATTTATATGGCAAATGCCACTACACTATATAGAAAGATTTTTCTTAATTTTGAAATAGAATATTACGTATGACACCTTTCAGTATCCTCCTCCACTCTTCAAAGGTGCTAAATAAATGCACCATACGAAAAGCTGCTTCTCAATTTATTTGAGGTTAACAATATTTTCCATACTACTTGTTCCTTTCTCGCAACACATATTTTTCTAATGAAAGAATTATCCATCACTTACAGAGTCATCAGCAAGGAGTATGTTGTGGGAACAGAACATAAAAAATAACTGATGTTTTGGCGTTCAGCAAAAGTAGGTCAGCAGAAAGATTAACAAAAATGTTCACAGGGTGCTAGACAATATTACAAGTATTCTGTTGGAAGTGGCTACATAAAACATAATTGTTTCCATTCTAGTACCCCATTTTTAGTCATTCAACTTTTTGGCATTTTCACCTTTCAGGCTCACATTTTCCATGCCTTGTCTCTGCCTGAAGGTGGTTTTTGCCCAACAGTTGAAGAGTTTTTGAGTATGGATAGAGTGAAAAAGATATTCTCCCACTTTAAAAATACTCTTGCCACCTTTTTCTGAGTAGCTCTACAGAAAAAACAGCTTGGGTTAAAAGATAAAATATGGCACGGAAATAGCCCTTACTGAGGAGGGTGCTTTAAAAAAAAAAAAAACAAATTCAGAATAGACAACTAAGAAAGGACACCCTCAGCATGAACTCTTGGCTAAACTAGCTGTGTAGTGAGAAGTGTGGTAGAATAGCTACTATTTGGCAGGGACACCAGAGGGTGGTAGAATCCCTTATGAACACCTTGAAAGGTGCAAAACATTTGAGAGAGGCTCCTGATCACCTTGGAAGGGGAGAAGTTCCAAGGACAGCCTTCTGCAGACATTGTAAGGACCTGAGGGAAGGATCATATGTGCTCTAATGAGTTAATGCAATAAGAAGTTTTGCATAGTGTAAGGTGCTAAAGGACTGGGTGCTGGTTTGGTGGGATGTTGCAGTGTCCTGTAATACCATGTAGCAGTCCTCAGTTCAGTTCAGAAATCCAGGTCTTGCACTACTCGTGCCAGAAACAATGGAGAAAACCCCAAAGAACAAAGACAGATCTTGTCTCCAGAGTTAGAATTTTTATGGGGGGCATGTATTGAAATGATTTTTAAGGACTGCAATGGCACAACATACTGTATTTGTAAAACTTGAAAGAATTTGTGTGTATTTTACCTTGGAAACAGCAGGACAAGAATCTCTTCGAACTGTCTCTATGCCTTTTGCATCAAATACTGGGTCCTTTTGATCCAGTGCTTCATACATGTATCCCACATACCTCTTCTTGGTTTGCAAGACACAAGGCAAATACACCTGTAGGGTTAAAAACATGTAGCCTCTTTATACTGTTATTCATTGGCAGCATAACAGGATTGCATGTTTAGAGGTTTTTCTAAGGAAATGTTAATTTTGACTTTTTTACCTTTTGTTTCCTCACAAACACAAATAAAAAGTAAGTTAAAGGAACATTAAAGGTCCACAGGAAAAGCGTAGGTTCAGACTGTCATTCCACACTTAACTAACCTTATACTCTATCTATATATTGCCACATGTGATATGCAAACTGAGGATCCTGTAATATTCAGGCACACAGTGTCACATACAGTCTAACAGTGACAGCCATCACTCTGAATTCTTTTGCCATTCTAAGTCATAAAGAAAGGTTACTTACCTTACAGTAACTTAAGTTCTTTGAGATGTGTGGTCCTTATGCGTATTCCATTGTGGGGTGCTGAGACTGGAAGATTTTTCATTAGCAGTATCTTTTGGTCTGTGCTTGTGCCCTACACCTTCTCATGCCCGACACCAAGGGCATAAGGGGAAGCGCAGACTGACCGACTGACTCTCCAGTTCTTCTCTACTGTAAATCACCTTAGGAATGGGGCCGTAGGAGAGGGGAAGAAGGGTGGGTAGTGGAATACACATAGGAACCACACATCTCAGAAGAACTCCAGGTACTCTACAAGGTAAGTTATCTTCCTTTCTTCTTCAAGTGATGTGTATTCCACTGTGGGTAATTCACAAGCAGTACTCACAGAGGAGGAGAGTGCACAGGCTGCATGGATGCTGTATTGAAGGATGCATCTGCTGAAGAACCTGGTACGAGGGCGAAAAGTCTAGTAAAGCTATGCATGGAACCCCACACTGCAGCTCTACAGATCTCCAGGAGGTGAACAGCCTGAATAAAAGCCACCGAGGTAGCTTCTGCTCTGGTCAAGTGGGCCTTCACACCTTGAGGGACAGAGTTTATGTAAGCTCTTAGTAAAGTGGGATGCAACCCAAAATCCATTGAGAAAGTTTCTGTGAAAAGATTGCTTTCTCCTTCATCCACTCAGCAATGTAAAGGAATAGTCTAGGAGATATCCCAAAGGGTTTTGTCCCTGCAGGTAGAAAGCTAAGTTAAGGCTTGATGGATATCCAGAAAATGGAGCTTCCTGTCTTCTCTGGTGATGTAAGGCTTTAGGTAGAAAAAAGGTACATATCTGATCTGATTAAAGTGGAATTCTGAGGGAAACTTTGGAATGAACTTGGGGTGTAACCTCCAAAAAACCTTATTCTTATGGAAGACCACGTAGGGAAGGTCTGCCATAAGGGCCTCAAACTCACCTACTCTTCTGGCAGAGGTGACTGCTGTCATGAAGGCACCTTCATAAACAGATGAAGAAGGGAGCATGAGGCTAGAGCAGGGGTTCTCAAACTTCATTGCTCTGTGATCCGCTTCTGACAAGAAAAAATACTACACGACCCCAGGAGGAGGTACTGAAGGCTGAGTCCACCTGACTTCCACTGACCCGGGTGGGGGAGCCAAAGCCTGAGCTCCACTACCCTGGTGGGGTAGGTGTCAAAGCTGAAGGCCAAGGGCTTCAGCCCCAGCCAGGGGGCCTGTAACCTGAGCCCTGCTGCCCTGGGCTGAATCCCTCAGGCTTCGGACCTGGGTGGTGGGGCTCGGGCTTCAACCCTGAGCCCCAGTAGGTCTAAGCCAGCCCTGGCAACTCCATTAAAATGGACCCACAGTTGGAGAACCGCTCGGCTAGAGGTTTGAATGGAGTATTCACAAGTGCTGACAATACTAGACGGAGATCCCAAGTTGGCATTGGTTTTAGTACCAGAAGAAACATTCTGTCAAGGCCTTTCAAAAATCTCAGTTGTAGGGTGGGTGAAGAGCACAGTTTCCCACTGGAGGATGGAAGGCATTAATTGCTGCCAAATGTACACATAGCAAGCTGAGAGATAGACTCAACTTCTTTAGAGAAAGGAGTAGTCCAAGAGGGTAGAGATTCTCATGAATCTTCTAAAGGTATCTAATGACATTGGCACCAAAGGAAAATCCACTTAGTAGCATAACTTTCCCTCATAGAGATTTTCCTGCTAAAACTGAGGATGGAGTGTATCATCTACAAACATGTCCTCTCTAAGCTTGTCATACATCCAAATACCAAACAGGGAAAGGTATGCTGGGTTGGGATTGGTGGTCTTTTATTGTCCTGAGTCAGTAAGTTCAGATGCTGGATGCATGGATGTGAGGCCATCTGCACAATGCTTGTGAACCAAAACCAAAACTACTTCTGCCACCAGGGTAACTGACAGTTTGTCCTGCTTGATTTTCCTCATGGTAAGAAGGGAATGGGTAGGGAAGCATACATCGGGGCTCTGACCACTATACTAGGAATGGGTCCCCGAGCTGCTTGGGAACAGTAGTTTGGGTATTTCTTGTTCTCTTGGGACATGAAGAAATCCCCACTGCTGGAAAATACAATGTAACACCAAGTCGTGATGTTTCTACTCATGGTCTCTGTAGAAGTGCTACTGAGGCTGTCCACCAAGGTGTGCATTGCTCCTGGGAGATGCACTGCCAAGAGGGTGATCTGGTGTTGCATACACTAATTCCAGAGTCTGATCGCCTCTCTGCAAAGAAGCAGACTTTGATACTCCCAGTTTGTAGATGTAGTATACTGTAGTCAAATTGTCTGACATAACCTGAATGTGTAGCCATGTGATTTAGTAGGACCACACTGTTGTCTGAGGGCTCAATCAAAGTTGGCTGATGAGGTCCCTCAGAGCTTGGAATCTGTGGAGTAAGTATGCTTTGGCTGTAATTGAATCCAAAGTTACTCCAATAAAGATTATAGTTTGCATGGGTACTAACGTGGACTTTTCTAGGTTTACTTGGAGTCCTAAGGATTGAAGGAGGCTGAGAGGGAAAGGACCACTGACTGTCCTTGTATGACCGACATATGTGCAGCTAGTTATCAAAATAGGGAAATACTGGGGTGCCATGGTGACACAGGTATGCCACCACCATGGATGGCACCTTTGTGAAAACCCTTGAGGCTGTCAAGAGACCGAAGGGAAGCACTTTGCATTGATAATTGGTCTAGGTCCACTGTAAAGTGCAGGAATCTCCTGTTCGCTGGGTGAATGTCTATGTGGAAATAGGCATCTTTCAAATCAAGAGCTGCAAACCAGTCATCTTTGTTTAGAGAGGGGATTATTGAGGCCAGGGTGATCATCCTGAATCTTGAATGGCATATGAAGATATTCAATTGTCTGAAATCCAGACTGGGTTTCCAGCCTCCCTTCTTTTTAGGGATGAAGAACAGGTTGTTGCCCTCTAAGAGGAGGTTCTCCACAAGAGCTTGAACTTCCTTTGGAAACCCAGAGGATTGAAGCCATGAAGCTTGTCTTGTGATGATCAAAGTTGCCATGGAATGAGGAACTGTGTCCTCGACTGAAGCTTGCAGGGATGATCTATCTATCAGCTTACCCTAGTTGATGATGGCCTGGAATTGTGGTCTAAATTCCTGGGGTAGTTTGTCAGTGAATACAGAAAAATTATAATGAATAAAATCATATTTAGACACCAAGGCTGAGAATTCACAAAGTGGAAACGTACGCTAGCTGAGGTGAAATTCTCTCTTCTGAAGAGGTCCATCTTTTAGTGTCCTTGTCAGAGGGAGTAGACCTGGGCTGGTGCAGTCTGTTATGTTCAGTGATGGCCTGACATACTAGGGAGTTCAGGGGACGAAAACAAGTATTCTACCCCTTTAGACAGGACAAAGTACTTCTTCCCCATCCTTTTTAGAATGGGGAGCAAAAGTAGGTATGGGATACCAGATTATTTTGACCAGCACTAATATGACCTCATTGATTGGAAGTGCCACCCTGCTAGGACCTGCAGTCAGGAGGATATTCAGCAACTTGTGAATGATGTATTGAACTTCCTCCAGGGGAAACTTCACTGCATCTGTGATTTTCCTCAGGAGGTCCTGAAACGGTTTATAGTCTTTGGATGGCGATGGTGAGGCCACTGCTACTGCATTGTCAGGAGATGAGGACAAAAGTGCTGCAGAAGCGAGTAGGTCCATTTGCTCAGGTTGTTCTTCTGCCTCATAGTGCTCTTAAGAGGGCTGGGGGTTCTCTTCTATGAGGTAACCTCGGTCTGAACTCCTTCTCTGATCCCCTGAAATTGGGAGGTCTCAAATACAGATCCTGGGAACCCCAATAGGGCCAGCGAGAGGGATCATATGGATAAGGAGGTGATCCCCAGGGGGAAGCGTACTGTTGGTCCTGAGCCAGGCAGTGTGTTCTATGGGAGTAAGACGACGCCTAGGAAACTCTGGAACCCTTGTCGGGGCTGATCTCATGTCATGGTATGGTCAGTGAAAGAACTGACTTCAGTCTCATCCTCACTGGAGGAGTATGAGTCCTCAGATTCCACAGGCCTTGTAACTCTAGGCTGATCGACCGTACTGGTGAATGATGAACTGACACCGCAGGCACCACTATTAGTCACCTTATCAGTGAGTATTGATGACGGTGGGTCAGAATACATAGCCAGATTGTTGAGGATAGAACACCGAGCCATAGAGGATGGAGAGGGGGAGGGGATTCTGCCTTTTGGCAGAGCCAACAGTGCCAATTTAGGTCACACGATGAGCGTTGGTACCACTGAATCCTTTTCCTTGCTGATGGACTCTACCATTGGTTCAGTTGATGACTGCTCCCTTCTTTGCCTTGCTAGTGATAGGGCTGGGCCAGCTCCTTTGGTGATCGGTGGTTTTGGCTCCCCATAGCCAAGTTGGATCAGTGCTCCCCATGAGCTCCTGACATATCCATACTGGAGCATGGAGTCTCATCAGATTTGGAGGACATAAGGGAGAAAGTCCTCTTCTTAGATAAGGACTAGAGAGAGGATTTCTCTCACTTTTCATGTGATTGCTTGCTCTTACCCTCCTCCCATCTGCTCTGCCTGCTAGAGTCCTTATAGCTCTGCCCTCTGATGTTCCAGAGCTAGGGAGCACTGTGCTTGGTGGGGCACTTCTCGGCACCTCTGGCCGATGTACAGGGGGTCATCAGACCCCGGGTCGGACTAGGGCCTCATCCAGCACTCCATCAGATATCTTCTGAGCTGGAACTCACAAGAGTGCTGGGTTTGGAGCCGAAAGGAACAACAAATATTGCACTTGGAGGGAATGTGTGACTACCCAAGCAGTATAAGCAAATGTCATGGAAGCCACTCACTCTAAACAACGGGGGGCAGGCTGCACAGGGCTTGAAGTGGGGATCTTGGGCATTCTAAGTACCCCCAAATGATAGAGGAAGCCCCATACTAACTATCTACAAAAGGTCAACTACAGAAAAAAACCTGAATTTGAGGCAGGAACGCTAGCAAAGCTATGGACACCACAGGGGTTTGGTCTGAGACTAGGGTGGTAGAAAGGAACTGGAGAGGTGATTGGCCCATGCTTTCCCTTATGTCCTCAGTTTGGAGCACAAGAAGGTGCAGGGCACAGGCATGGACAAACAGACACTGCTAATGAAAAAATCTTCCAGTTTCAGTTGCAAGGACCACATGCGCACCCCACAGTGGACTACATATAGGGACCATCACTTGAAGAACCATCAGACTCTCAATATTGTTTTATTGAATTGTGCTGCCTCTCCCTCTCTAAAAATAAATTAGTTTAAAATACTAAATGAAAAGACAATCTCAACAATATAGTGGCCCTTGAACTGATTTAACCTTTACCATTCACCACGTCAATACAAGTGAAGAAGACACATTTATGAAAACAACAAACTTCTCCTAAAGACAGTCTCCACTGCTCTTTTGGACGTGCAATAATATTAGAATTATTTTGATTCACACTGCGTTCAGGAACCTGTTCTCTGTGGGTGATTGGGATCAATATGTCTACATTTTCTCTGCAGACTTCCTCTGACAACTGCAGGACAACGAAATGCAGCTGAAAGGACTGCTGGCCGTACACTCAAAGCAACACCCACGATTCTGTTAAGTCACTGATCAAAATCGAAACCTTATTGAACAGCTGACCCCCTAACGTGTTTAAAGAGATAACATTTTCTATCCAGACATTTGGGGCAAAGTGTATTTTCCTTTTACCTTTTCAAATTTCAGTTTTACTGGTTTTGGGTTGGTAGCTGTTACAGCTTCAGCAATTTCTTGGCCAATCTTGAAAGACTGCTCCTTAGTGGCTCCTTTCAACAGTACAAACATGCTAAAAAGATAAAAGTAGAAATAGGAAATAAGGACACCATTACTTCAATATATATCCTGGAATGGGTTTACAAGCTATAATACATTTGCCAGTATCTTGACTGGGAAACAGGGACATATGTGGTTGACAAAATTCATTGAGATTGTCCACCAGTCTACTCACTGACACATCCTCGACTTCTCACAGCAACCCCTTCCCCTCCAGCTTTCTTTACAGTACTTCATTTTCTTGCCTACCTACCCCCCCACCCCCACCCCCACCCCGGTGGTCTATGCATCCCAGTTCTTCCACTGACATTTCTGGGTCCAAGATATGCAACCCAGCCCCAAGTCCCATGACATCAGGGACACAAGATTCTATGCTGTATCTGGGATCTGAAAGTGCTAGGCTGTGGGCGGTTGAGCTAGAAAATTCTATATGGAGGAGGGATAAAGAATATAAATGATACTAAGCAGTTTATTCAGTATAAATTTAGTAGAGAAGTGGCTGTGCAGAAGGGGTCAAATTGGAATGGCACTTGATGGCTTGGTGAGCTGGTTCTCTTTGGAGGAGGATATTTGGTGCTCCAGAACTTCAGCTTTTTAAAAAAAATATTGAATCTCTAAGTCCTTATGGCTGTGAAGATAACCAGATAAAAATCTGTACACCAAATGCAAACTGATGCAATAATATCTGCAGACAACCTGAAACAATAACTGAGCAGTGTGAATGGTCACCCTTGCTCAATCCACAATTCATGGGATCTAATTTTGGCTTCTTGTTTCAGTGGGCAAAACTTCAGAGGGAATAAAACCTTTTATCTCCATCTGACCCTTCCTATACAGATCACAAATCACCAGAATCCAGAAAAAGCAAACCATTAGGAATAGTACCAGATTACAGTTTGAATCCTACTGCCATTACAAATATACTGTTTTAAAAAAAACTATGTAAGTACAGTACTAGATAGATATGTTTGTAGCAGACATTGTCTAGAGTCACGGTAGACCTTCCATCTAAGGAGAAAGACCGTATCAAAAAGTAGTGTATGCTCTAATTACAGGAAATGTGCATACTACCTTTAGAGACCAGAATACACCAATAAATATATGCATATAATAAAGAATCCCCACAATAACAAGTTAACTCGTGTCTCACACCTGCCTACCATGGGTAAATGAAAAGGATTTTCTTCCTTGCTGACAGTGCCCCTATTTCTCATTAATTTGGAGGCAAAAAAGCACCCAAAGCTTTTTATTAAAAAATAAATAAATCAGGAAAATAATAAATGTACTTTAAGTTACTCCAGACAATGGGATGGAGAACTTCGCAGCCTGCTGGACCAGACCTATTTCTCACCATCACTTGCATAGTTCAAGCACCTGTGGTCAGGTCACTATGGCTAAAAGTTCGTCGAGCTTGAGAAACCCCCTAAGTCTTGAGAATAGGTAGGGTGTGCATGTCTTTACAAACACTGGATAGGTGAAACTTGCCTAAATCTGCTTAAATGCCTTTGCAAAGGGAAACACTTTTTGCAGTGGGCCTTCTATGTATAAAATTACCAATATCGACGAGAAGACATGTAGTGAAATGCATGGAAGAATTGGGATCTCTATTTCTTAGCACTGAAACCTGAACAGCTGATACCATATTACTAAAGGACTAGTCATACCACAGGGTTAAAGATAATTTTTCAATGGCTAAAGTTACTGTGATCATGAGCACTAAACAGAACAGGAGAAGATTAGACACTTTTTATGTACCAGGCTGTAGTTATCTTCAGTAATTGGAAGAGTTCTCTCCTCTTGCTCATTTTCACTGTTAAAATGAACAAAGGTCCTGAGCAGAGTGTTGTCATTATTTTATATAAGAAAAGCTCCTTGTCCCACTCTCTGTAAAATTACCATAATGATCTTTGGCATGTTGAGAGGTTTAATGGTCAATTTTTCTTTATTGAAAGCCAGCCAGAAAATGTATTGCTTAATATGTGTATTAGCTAACAGGACATATCTTATTTGTATTATTAGGACAAATTTTCGGATAATTTGCAGGACAATTAGTTATGAAGTGCAAGTTGGTTTCATTTTAAAATAGAGTGCGAATACTTCACGCAGGGCCAACATTAGACTCAGATCACAGACGCACTCACCAAAGGCACCTGGTTCAAAAGGGGCAGCTCTGACCTGGCCACCCCCCCATCACACCAGTTAAGAACTATATTAGCAGGGCTCTGGTCCCTTTAAGAGTGTGTACCCTCCACCCCTGCACTAACAGCAGTGGTTGGGAGTCAAACAGCAACCACCAAACAGTTTTTGAGGGACTGGTGGGATAGAAGGGGGTCTCTATCCCTATTAGCAGCAGCTTGGGAGCTGCCATGGTAGCCCAGCTGACCCTATCTGACAGCTTTGCGAAGGGGGAGAGCCAGCTCAGGCTCCATAAAGGTAACTTAACAGTCTGAACTGAAATCTGTATTGAACTGTATGTTTAATGCAACAGGCAAATATAATTTATTAAAACAGAAAAATAGATCCATGGAGACCTGCTGTAAGCTTTTGAATGCAGATCACGGCGATAGCCTCCTTTGTGACGTGGAAAGGAAGAAAACGATTTCACATAGCATCAGAAGCAGCAGCTATTAATTACCTGTCAGTATCGCCATATACAACCCGAGCACCCCATTTTTTCGTATCATTCACCAGTTTTATAGCTCGCTCCAAGGTCTCTCTGGCTTTATGGACAATACTATCCCCAATCTGCAAATAAAGATACACTGAAAATCTTTCCTGCTGTGCTACTGCATTCAAAACAACCCGTGTAAATCAGCATCACTCTGAATCCATCTCTGCATTAACATCATCATGCAAAGTAAACAACTGCATTTGCTGGTTTAAAAAAAAAATCAACAATAGAAGGAAAATTCTGAAAACTGATTTACCGTAAACATAAATCAACAAAACAGGGAAGAATTCAGGAAAGAGCAACAGAAATGATTATGGTGGTGGAGGGATTAATTTAGAAGGAAAGATTACATCTTTAGCTTACCTAAATAAGTGAAGGGCAGTTATAACCAGCTACAGATATTTAAAAGGTTTAAGTACCAAGGAAGAGGATTGCTTAGAATGCTCTCTGAGGCTCCAGCTAGGAGTACTGGGATAAAATTGTGCTAAGGAAAATGTAGACTGGATATCAGGAAAAACCTTGCAGGAATTGCTATTCATAGTTTAATAAATCTCCCTAATGAAGTGGTGAAAGTCCCATCTCTTGAGTCATTTAAAACTAGACTATGCACCTGAGAATGTACTGTATGGAGCAAATGTGCATTAACAAAGAGATGGACATGATGACCTACAAGGTCTTTTTCTCTCTAATTTCAATTATTCATTAAAAGCAGAGGCTGCTTGGACAGACACAAACATATCAGGTTTTAGTTTCTAATGGAAGTAAATGATGAAAACGCTACTGTTGTCAACTTCTTTCCTGTACACAGAAAATATATTCATTTTGATCATGAGGTTTCCTTTTTCCTTTTTATTAATTCATGCTTTAAGAGTAAACCAAGTGATATATTATCTCCTTAATATTACATACCATTCTTAGCTTTGTAAGTGCACGTTGAGGAACAGTTACACTCACAAGGGTGTGATTCTAGCCCTTACTCGGCCAAAACTCCCCACTGAAATCATTTAGGAGTTCTCTTGAGTATGGGTTTCAGGATAAGGTCCTAAATGTCTAATTAAGGTACATATGTAACTTTATTTGTAAGACATTGTGCGGTAAACAAACCAGCAGAATAAATTTCAATTTATTTTAATGAAGGCTGAAATAAGTTAACATGGAATGTACATAATTTGTTACATTATTACTTATTCAAAAATCAGGAGAAAGCACATTTGTTCCATACAGTCTACATTTTCCGTAGCACAATTTTATCCCAGTACTCCTAGCTGTAACCTCTGTGAGCATTCTAAGCAATCCTCCCCCTTCCTTGGTACTTAAACCTTTCAGTTTACTCTAGTTTTTGGATTGTACTGGTTGTTGTTTTTTTTAAAAGGACTGAAACTAAATTGTTTTACTTTGATGGTTGGAACTCTAGTCCAATCCATCTTTATGAAAATACTAATTCTAAGTAGGTTATCACTACAAAATGGATTTCAAAATATTAAGCTCACAACTGAAACCAAGGTTTTTTTTGGTACTTTAAGAGAAAAACCAGCATTTATGGTAGCATTTAGATTAAATGTATGTTTCAAGCAATGACATTACATTATCTCGTGCTGCTTTAACAACAGTCTCTTTCCTAAATCCCTTTTGCATTTTATCCTCATGCCTTACCTCTATACATGGCATTCTTCCAGAAAAGTTAGCAGAAGTATAACCAAATGTGACATTAGCTATCAGTTTAAGACCCAGCTGACGTGCCTCAAGCATTCGAGTGATAGCTTTGTCATGCTTGTAAGCCTTTATTGACTGCTTCACCATTATCCTGGTCTTCAAAATTTCTTCCAACATTCTTGGCAACACACCCTTTCTTACTGAAGGCTACCGAAAAAGGAATGAAGAGAAACAAAATGTTTAAAGATTTCAGAGTGGTAGCCGTATTAGTCTGTATCAGCAAAAAGAACGAGGAGTACTTGTGGCACCTTAGAGACTAACAAATTTATTTGGGCATAAGCTTTTGTGGGCTAAAACCCACTTCCTCAGATGCATGGAGTGGAATATACAGTAGGAAGATATATATACACAGAAAACATGAAAAGATGGGGGTTGCCATACCAACTCTAACAAGACAAATCAATTAAGGTGGGCTATTATCAGCAGGAGAAAAAAACTTTTGTATGGCAACCCCCATCTTTTCATGTTCTCTGTAATATATATATCTTCCTACTGTATTTTTCACTCCATGCATCTGAGGAAGAGGGTTTTAGCCCACGAAAGCTTATGCCCAAATAATTTTTTTAGTCTCTAAAATGTTTAAAAAAAGCCAACTGAAACAGAATGCAGGAATTAGTAGTTAGCCTTTGACATGAATATACATTAATAGGAAGGTGTTCTAGCAATCAGTACTTTGGCTGGTTTTGTCAATATACTTACTCTGAAAGGGAAGCAAAGTTTGTGAGGGCAGCGTTAATGTTATTGTTTTGAATTTGCAATGGACAATGTGATATTGTGCACTTGTACATATATTTAAAAGATTGTAATAACTGGGATAGGATTTGACTATTTTACTACCTTTCTTTATTTGTTGACACATTTAAATATTCAGGATTTTTTTAAACTGTAATATTCCTTGGAATACTTACCTTTTAACTTAAAGTTTTTGTTTTACATTAAATATTTTTTTTGGTGACAAGCTGAAACAGTTTGGGGCCATGAATGTACATTAGCTATAGTCAGCTGGGTCTACACATGACATAAAATGAAAACAGTGGAATTCAAACTAATTATCTTCATCTCCAAAAGCACAGGCTTTTCTGAGCAGCAGCAGCAGAAAAAATGGTACCCAGCTTTTGTAACTGTTGTTCTTCAAGATGTGTTGCTCATGTCCATTCCATTGTACGTGTGCGTGCGCCCATGTGCGCGGTCTTCTGAAACCAGCAGTGTGTTTAATCTTGGACTAACCAACAAACTAAAAGTGAAAATGTCGGTCATTGAGCAATGAAATCTCAGTACCTTGACAAAAGCCACTCCATTGGGTGACACTGTGATATCATGCCGAATCTGATAAAGTAAGTCAGGAGGTACTCTGAGGGATGTGCAGCCAAATTTAAACTCATCAAATCTAGTAAAGAAGAAAATTAAATAAGGATACAAAATGATCAATTAATTTACATTCAAAATAATTGGAAGTATGAGTCTACACTAAAATATTGACAGCACCAACACAAATAGTATGGTTACAGTCACAGAGTACTATGAACAAGCCTACCACAATTTAAAGTTTCTTAGTTACAAGTGACATTCTTTCAAAGCAAAGGAGCAATGTGTGTCCAAATTCTAGGCTGAAACTGATTTGTCAATCTGTTCTGCACATATCACCATGGTACTCAGAGGCCATTTCCCAGAGGCATGTAATCTTGATCTAAACTCAGCTAGAAATTGCACGTGCTTTATTGGGTAATCTATATAATCTTTCTATAAATCGTTTAAGATTTCAAATCAGAAACTTGTCAGGTTGCCAACCCTCCCAGATTAGCCGGGAGTTTCCCGGAATCAGGCTCAATCTCCCGGAGGCTACTGAAGCCAATCCGGGAGATTTTAGGCCACCAAAAGTCCAGCGTCACAGAGGGGCTAAGGCAGGCTCCCTACCTGCCCTGACTCTGCGCGGCTCCAGGAAGTGGCTGGCATGTCCGGCTCCTAGGCACAGGGGCGTCCAGTGGGGGTCTCTGCACACTGCCCTTACCCTGAGTGCTGACTCTGCAGCTCCCATTGGCTGGGAACCGCCGTCAATGGGAGCTGCAGTGGCGGTGCCTGCAGGCAGGGGCAGCACACGGAGCCGCCTGACTGCCCCGAGCCTAGGAGCCAGACATGCTGGTCGCTTCCCGGGAGCCACCCGAGGTAAGCGCCGCTTGGCCGGAGCCCAAACCCCCTCCTGCACACACTCCAACCCTCTGTCCCATCCCTGAGATCCATCCCACACCCGAGCCCTCTCCCGTATCCAAACTCCCTCTCAGAGCTCGCACCCCTTCCTGCACCCCAACCTCCTGCCCAAGGCTCAGCCTGGAGCCCCCTCTCACACTCCAAACCCCTCGGCCCCACCTCCCAGTCCAGAGCCCACACCCCCTCCCGCACCCCAACCCCTTGCCCCAGCCTGGTGAAAGTGAGTGAGAGTGGGGGACAGCGAGCAACGGGAGCGGGGGAGAGGCATGGAGTTAGTGGGGGCAGGGCCTTGGAGAAGGGGTGGGCCTTGGGGAAGGGGCAGGGCAAGGGTGTCTGGGTTTGTGTGATTAGACATTTGGCAACCCTAGAAACTTGAGAAACTTCATACTTAAGCCTGGTCATAATTTTAAATATCTCCCAACTCTTCCAACTATTGTTCCACAAAGATATTTACAATTAAAACAAGCAGCAGTTTTTTAAAAAAATAACTAATCAACATTTTGGTTTCTAAAAAAGGAAATGTACTGTACTGAATAATTAAGTGTGGCCTTAGATTTGGATCATTAAGGTATCAGTAAGGAAAACTACAGCTTTTATACTAAAAGAAGAAAACAACATATTGTCATATATCCTGTACATATAAAGGAGGAAAAAGTGGATACTCACCTTCTCATAACTGTTCTTCGAGATGTGCTGCTCATATCCATTCCAATTAGGTGTGTGTGCACCGCGTGCACAGTTGTCGGAAAGCTTTTCCGCTAGCAGCACCCGTTGGGTCGGCTGTGGAGCCCCCTGGAGTGGCGCCTTCATGGCGCTCAATACATGACTCTGCCGACCCGGTGCCTCCTCAGTTCCTTCTTGACAGTTACTCCAACAGAGGGGAAGGCGGGTGGGTTTGGAATGGATGTGAGCAACACATCTCGAAGAACAACAGTTACGAGAAGGTGAGTAACTGTTTTTTCTTCTTCTTCGAGTGCTTGTTCATGTCCATTCCAATTAGGTGACTCCCACGCCTTACCTAGGCGTTGGGGTCGGAGTTATAGAATCGCTGATTGGAGCACCACTCTGCCGAAAGCTGCATCATCTCTGGCATGCCGGATGATGGCGTAATGAGAGGTGAACATATGCACCGAGGACCAAGTTGCTGCTCTGCAGATTTCTTGTATCGGGACCTGGGCCAGGAACGCCGCTGATGAGGCCTAGGCCCTACTGGAGTGTGCTGTAAGAGCCAGGGCTGGTATTTTGGCCAGCTCATAGCATGTGTGAATGCATGACGTGATCCAGGAAGATATTCTTTGAGATAGACCGGGAGTCCTTTCATTCAGTCTGCCACTGCCATGAACAACTGGTTCGACTTCCTGAATGGCTTAGTGCGCTCAGTGTAGAAGGCTAGTGCTCACTGAACATCCAGGGAGTGCAGCCTCTGCTCATGGCTACTGGCGTGAGGCTTAGGATAAAAAACAGGCAGGAAAATGTCCTGACTAGCGTGGAAGTGTGACACAACCTTAGGAAGAAAGGCCGGGTGAAGTCTGAGTTGCACCTTATCCCTGTGGAAAACCATATAAGATGGGTCTGAGGTAAGGGCCTTTAACTCAGACACCCTCCTTGCTGATGTAATGGCAACCAGAAAGGCTACCTTCCACGACAGATAGAGAAGGGAGCAAGCCACCAGCGGTTCAAATGAGGGCCCCATTAGCTTGGAGAGGACCAGATTAAGGTCCCATGCGGGGACAGGCTGTCTGATCTGGGGATGTAGCCATTCCAGACCCTCGAGGAACTGACCAACCATAGGGTTGACGAAGACGGAGTATCCAGACACTCCCAGGTGGAAAGATGAAATAGCAGTGAGGTGTACCTTTATGGAGGATGCTGCCAGGCCTTGCAGTTTCAGATGCAGAAGGTACTCTAAGATGAGAGGTACAGGTGCCTGAAGAGGGGGTGTACGATGCTGGTCACACCAACAAGTAAATTTTTTCCACTTTGCCAGATATGTGGTGCTAGTGGAGGGTTTCCTGCTGCCGAGTAAGACCTCAGTTACCTGTTCTGAGCACAGAAGCTCTATGAGGTTCAGCCATGAAGCTTCCAAGCCGTGAGGTGGAGGAACTGGAGTTGGAGTAATTAAGACAACCGTGGTCCTGCAGTGATCAGGTCGGGGAGGAGAGCCAACATGATCAGGGCAACCACTGACAGTTCCAGGAGCGTGGTGTACCAATGTCGTCCAGGCCACGCTGTTGCCACAAGAATTATCTCTGCCCAGTCCCTGCGGACCTTGAATAGGACCTTGTGCACGAGAGGGAACAGGGGAAAGGCATAGAGCAGGCAGCCTTCCCAGGGTAGCAGGAATGCATCCGTGACTGAGCCTGGGCTGTGTTTCTGGAAGGAGTAGAACATTGGGCACTTTCTGTTGCTCCAGGTGGCGAACAGATCGACCTGGGGAAACCCCCACCTTTGGAAGATGAAGTGTATGACATCCGGCCAGATGGACCACTCGTGATTGTGGAAGGACCTGCTGAGGTGGTCCGCCAGTGCGTTCTGAACTCCTGGTAGATAGGATGCTTCCAGGTGAATGGAGTGGGTTATGCAGAACTCCCACAGCCGGAGGGCTTCCCGACATAGGGGAGAGGACTGGGCTCCACCCTGCTTGTTGATGTAAAACATAGCAATGACGTTGTCCGTCAGAACTGCTACGCATTGACGTTGTAGTCGGGCCTGAAAGGTCTGGCATGCTAGTCACACTGCCCGCAGGTCCTTGATATTGATATGGAGGGAGAGCTCGTCCTGTGACCAAAGGCCCTGTGTTTGGAGGTCTCCCAAATGCACACCCCACCCCAGAGCTGACACGTCCGTTACTAGGAACAAGGAGGGCTGAGGGCTATTGAAGGGGACTCCTTCGCACACTGTGCGAGGGTCGAGCCACCACCGAAGGGACTCAAATACCTGCCCTGGCACCGTGACCACTGAATTCAGACTGTCGCATCCTGAGCAATAGGCCAAAGTGAGCCACACCTGTAGAGGCCTGAGCCTCAGTCTGGCATGCCAGGTCACGTAAGTGCAGGCTGCCATGTGGCTGAGGAGACTCAGGCATCCCCTTGCTGTAGTGGTGGGGTATTGCCTGAGGCCTTGACTGATGTCCATCATGGCTTGGAATTGGGACTCTGGCAAAAGTGCTCTTGCCCGAACCGAGTCCAACACCGCCCCAATGAATTCTATTCTTTGGGTCAGTGACAAGGCTGACTTGTTCAAGTTGAGGAGGAGACCCAGTCTCTCGAATGTGGATCTGACCAATCGGACTGAGACTCCACCTGTCCCCAGCGCGGCCCCTGAGCAGCCAGTCGTCGAGGTTGGAGTATACCTGCACCTGCCTCTGACGGAGGAAAGCGGCCACGACTGACATGCACTTGGTGAACACTCGGGGGGCTGCTGAGAGGCCGAATGGAAGGACCGTAAATTGATAATGTCTGTGGTCGACCACGAATCGTAGGAATCATCTGTGTGCAGGCCGAATAGCTACATGGAAATACGTGTCTTTCATGTCGAGGGCAGTGTACCAGTCTCCCGGACTCAGAGAAGGGATAATTGTGCCCAGGGAGACCATGCAGAACTTCAACTTTACCAAGAACTTGTCGAGTCCTCGCAGACCTAGAATGGGTCTGAGACCCCCCTTGGCTTGGGGGACTAGGAAGTATCAGGAATAGAATCCCTTGCCCCTGAGGAATCTCCTCTACCGCTCTCATGGCGAGGAGTGTCCGCACCTCCTGGATAAGGAGTTGCTCGTGAGAAGAGTCCCTGAAGAGAGACAGCCAAGGGTGTTGGGAGGGATGGTAGGAGCTGAATTGGAGAGACTATCCCACTTCTACCGTACAGAGAACCCAGTGATCCGAAGTTATTTTGGACCAAGCACAGTGGATGTGGGACAGATGATTCAAGAAAGATGGGGAAGGATCTGGAATTGTGACTGGTGCGCTGCCCTTGGGTGCACCTTCGAAAGGCCTGCTTTGAACCCGATGATGGTTTAGTCGGGCCCTGGCCCTGCCCGGGCTGGAGGGTTTGAAGGCTTGCGTCTGCCATTCCTGCCCCTTCTCCTATAAAAGCCCTGCCTCGGCCGACAAGGATAGGAGCGCTGCTGTTGCTGCTGAGGCTTGAAATGTTTATGTTGGGTTTTCATAGATTCTAGGACTGGAAGGGACCACGAGAGGTCATCGAGTCCAGTCCCCTGCCCTCATGGCAGGACCAAATACTGTCTAGACCATCCCTGATAGACATTTATGTAACCTACTCTTAAATATCTCCAGAGATGGAGATTCCACAACCTCCCTAGGCAATTTATTCCAGTGTTTAACCATCCTGACAGTTAGGACCTTTTTCCTAATGTCCAACCTAAACCTCCCTTGCTGCAGTTTAAGCCCATTGCTTCTTGTTCTATCCTTAGAGGCTAAGGTGAACAAGTTTTCTCCCTCCTCCTTATGACACCCTTTTAGATACCTGAAAACTGCTATCATGTCCCCTCTCAGTCTTCTCTTTTCCAAACTAAACAAACCCAATTCTTTCAGCCTT
>NW_020664393.1:3723740-3733549 GCF_002925995.2 Terrapene triunguis | reverse complement strand
GGTCTGTAGTTTCCTGGGTTGTTTTTATTTCCCTTTTTATAGATGGGCACTATATTTGCCCTTTTCCAGTCTTCTGGAATCTCTCCCGTCTCCCATGATTTTCCAAAGATAATAGCTAGAGACTCAGATACCTCCTCTATTAGCTCCTTGAGTATTCTAGGTTGCGGGGGTGTGCATACCCAAGGATTTCATGGTAGTCCTGGAGTCCTTTAGGACTATGCAGCCAAGAGTCAGTCTGCTCCACAAGCAGAACTGCCCCATCAAAAGGCAGGTCCTGCCTGGTCTGTTGAACCTCGGGTGGGAGTTCCGAGGCCTGCAGCCATGAGCTACACCTCATGGCGATACCGGAGGACAAGGTGCGCGCCACTGAATCCGCAGCATCCAGTGAGGCCTGTGCCACCGCCTTGCCCTCCTCCACTATCACTCCACACTCCTCCCGGGACTCTGTTGGCTCCAGCTCCTTAAACTTGAGCATCGAGTTCCAGGAGTTGAAGTTGAATCTACTCAGAATTGCCTGCTGGTTGGCAATACTGAGTTGCAACCCCCCCGTGGAATACACTTTGTGCTCAAATAAATCTGGGCGCTTGGTGTCCTTGGACTTAGTTGCTGGGGCTTGTTGTCCCTGCCTCTCCTTTTCATTTACTGCAGCCACCACCAACGAGCAAGGCTGCAGGTGTGTGAAGAGGTATTCGTACCCCTTAGATGGGATGAAATACTTCCTCTCCACACCCTTCGCGGTGGGAGGGATGGAGGCCGGGGTCTGCCAAATGGTCTTAGCATTGGCCTATATAGTCTTGATGAGGGGTAGAGCCACCCTCGACGGGCCTTCTGGGGCCAGGATGTCAACCATGAGGTCCTCCGACTCCACCACCTCCTCGGTCTGCAGGCCCATATTTCACACACCCTGCAAAGGAGGTCCTGGTGGGCAAGGCTGTCTATGGGGGGCGGTCCAGATATGGATGTGCCTGAAACCCTAACCCTCTTAGTCTCCAGGGGCCTCCTGTCCCGCCTCTCTGCTGGGGCCAACCATACCTGGCTCAGGAACTGGGGTTGGTTCCAGGGGAAGTAGTGTGACCGGTACCTCCTCAGCACCCCTAGGGGTGGGGCAACTGGCTGATGCCTTCGGCACCCGTGGTTCAGAGGCTGCCGAATGCGAACGTTTGGACTGGGCGCCCTGGGCCTGGTGGTACACCCACGGGGTCCAAAATGGCCACTGCGCTAGTCCCTGCCACTGCGCAGGCCATGGTCCTGCCCCCACCTCAGGCCTTCCATGGCCTGACCAATGCCAGCCCCGCTCTGAGTATCTAGACCCTATCTCCAAGTCTGAAGACAGGGACCGGGACCACGATGGACAGGGTGGTGTCGAGCGGAGCTGGACTCGGGGGCTGGAGAGTGGTGTAGTGGGGCTGGGGAGCAGTGCTGCAATCTGGACTGGTACCGAGATTGTCCAGGGACACTGACTGGGATGACTGCTGCCGGGAGTGGGACCTGCTGCGCAACGGGGATTGGCATGAGGATCGCCATCATGAGCGCTGGTGTGACCTGGAGCGGTACCGTGAGTGGCGCCTAGACTCCGAGCGGCGCCAAGACTCCACTGACAGTGCTGAGGGACGAAGCATTGCCGGTTTGCCTTGAGACGGTGCTACACATTGTGGTACTGGAGGTTTGGCTTGAAGGACCAGGGATCGCGGTGCCCTCATGGCGATGAGGTCCCTTGCGGCCTCAAAGGTGTCCAGGTGGATGGCAATTCCACCTCCTCAATGACCTGGCTCAGGGAGTCCAACGGCATCGGACTCGACAGTCCCCCTTGTGGGGCCGAAATTGACGGTGCTGGCTCCAAAGTCTTCGGCCCTGGGTGCTCCTCTCTGGGACATGCCCCATTGGCTGGCTCCAAAGGGGTGGGTCTCTGAGCCGGAGATCCACTCCTCCCCTGCTTCCGGTGCGTTGGGGAATGGGACTGGTGCCAGGTCGATCCCGCTGGTTTCGGTGCCGGTGCTGCGGGTCTCTCCCAGAGTCCTTCCGCATTGCTGCTTCTATCACTGGCGCCGGGTGCTGTGCACTGATGAGCTCAGTGCCCGGTCTTGCCGCACCGATGTAGGTTGCGGTCTAAGTGCCGCCTCCATAAGAAGCTGCTTGAGGTGAAAGTCTCGCTCTTTTTTTTTTTTTTCTGGGGCGAAACCCTTTATAAATCCTGCACTTGTCCGCTTGGTGTGCTTCCCTCAAACACTTTAAGAAAGCGTTGTGGGGGTCGCCTGTTGGCATGGGCTTCTTGCAGGACTTGCAGGGCTTAAACCCTTGGGATTTACGCAGACCCCGAGTCCCAACGGGGAACGCGATCAGGGTGAAGGGGAAGACCCCCTACTCCCAACGGCTATCTGCTGTAACAACCAAAACCACTAAAACTAAATTTAACGAGGCTAGGAAAAACGAGGAGAGCTTGCTAAGCAAGTCACTGCAGTTACAACAACCGTCACTGGCAGTAAGAAGAAACCGAGGAAGCGCCGGGTTTGCAGGGTCATATATTAAGCGCCATGAAGGCACCACTCCAGGGGGCTCTATAGCCGACCCAACGGGTGCTGCTATGGGAAATACTTTCCAACGACTGTGCACGCGGTGCACTCACATCTAATTGGAATCAATATGAGCAATCACTTGAAGAAGAATGTTAGTTCAGTTTGGAAAATGTCTAAAGAAATTTAGATATTACATTTTAATTTCTTAGACTAAAACCTTTGAATTATAGTGGCAAAAATTTTGTATTTTATACACACATTCATACTGTTATTGCAAAATACAGGAGACCAACAAGACTATTTGGACTCTGATTCACCCTTAAACAGAGTCCAATTTTCAAAGATAATTGTTATAGCATAGCACTCATAATTGCATATTTTAAAAAAATTATTGGTGAAACTTAACATGATTTTTTATTGTAACCCTTTGAGATTATATTCACTCTCAACTTCCATGGTCTTCAATGAAAGATGAGGGTTCTCAGAACCTTACAAAAGATGCTCAATTCCTCACAGGATCAAAGTTTATATGAGCAAGAAAAATAAAACTTACTTTCCTAAGTTCTCAATATGTCCCAGGCAGGTTGAAAAACAGTAATTGTATGCTATCACAATAGAAGGATATAATGACTGGAAATCTAGTACAAGAACAGCGTTACTGTAGAAGCGGGACTCTGGCTCCATTATTAAGGGAATACACTGTGGGGCTTTCATTTGAGCTCGCTGCTGGATACTAGGTGTCACAGGGATATAATTCATTGGTTTAGCAATACGCAGCATCATTGACTCCACACGATACTGCAAAACAAAATTTAATATACAATTATAATTAATATTTCTAAAGTGCAATATGCATGCTAAGTATTATATCCATATGAATATGCATTTGGGCTGTGCTGCCCTTAAACCAGAGATAGCAAGTTTTGCAAAAGAATACAGTCACACTAATTTTTATTTTTAATGTACACCTTTCTAACATATGTGCCGGAATTCTTTTTGTGTTTCTATGCCTTTTAGGGATAAGTACTGAAACACTGCACTTTTGATGTACATCTACTAGCTGCAAAATGAATGCTCAAACCAATACATAACATACATGTGGTTATGACCACTTCCAGTGTGCAAGTTCTTACCAAGGCTGTGTTTTTGTTAGGTTCGAAGACTGTTGTGCAAAAACAACAAAGAGAACGTACAATTCTTAACTTGCCATTTTCAACAGAAAATTGTGCAGGAACCTTATTCCATAATGACCAAGAAAATTTAAATGTATTAATGTGATCTATATCATGTTGTTAATTGTATTCCACAAAACAACTTTTACTGTTAGACTTAATAATAAATACTCAGCTTTTATATAGCACTTTATGATGCAAGGTAAGTGTAATTCAGTCTGCTTTACACACACAGAAACAGGCATAGAGCAGTGGTCTCCAAAGTGGGGTGCACGCACCCCAGCGGATATGCAAGAGGATCCTTGGGGGTGCACGACAGGAGAAGCGCTTTTTTTTTTTCTTTGTCAGGCGGGAGTCCGAATGGCTTATTTATTTATTTATTTATTTATTTTTGCTTCGGCAAAAATGGGCAGGGGGTGCATGCTCAAAAATTTTTTACTGATAGGTATGCGCGATCAAAAAAGTTTGGAGACCACTGGCATAGAGAAATGATTTGCCCAAATTCGCTCCTCAGGGTCAGTGGTAGAGCCAGGAATAGAACCCAAGTCAGCCTTCTGACTCGCAGGCCCATTCCTATCCATTGGATATCACTGCCTCCTTTATGCTGCTTGGGGAGCATAGGCAAGATAATAAAGCATGGGAAAGTTGAGTACTTCTACCTTGCCCAAACTAATATGACAACACCACCAGCAGTATGAGAGTTATGGACAGGTGTAGGCACTAACATTTTAAAAAAGAATCTCAGAATTCTCTCTATATAAAAATGCTCTGAGATCCTTTGAAAGAGTCTATAAAAGTGCAAAGTACTATAATTCTAAGATTTTGATTTATTTAGGAAATGAAGGTTACTTACTTGTAACCAGAGTTCTTCAAGATGGCTCTGCACAGTCACATTTATAGATATCGTAATGCCTACTGGTGCCAAACAGCAGAACCTTCTCTAAGCAGTGTGTTCTGAGTGCTCACTGCTTCCTCCTCCCCTCAGCATCTCTGAACATTTTGAGGAAGAGGCTATATAAGGGGGCACAGAGCTCTCTACCATCTGTTTCTTCTGCTACCAACCCAGAGGCACAGAACAAAGGGACTCTGAGACAGAGGGGAAGGTGGGTGGGAAGTGTGAATTTGCAGAGCCATCTTGAAGAATTCCAGTTACAAAGTAACCATCATTTCTTCTTTCAGTGGCTAAGCATAGTACTACCATTTATGAGTAGTTTGATAAGCAGTGCTGGAAATAACACGGAGGAGGGAACAGAGTCCTAACTGAATAGAGACTGAAGCATCCCTCTACCAAATTATCATCAGCCCTAGAAGCCATATCGAAAGTATGTTTAGTAAAAGTGTATACAGAACTGCAGGCTGCAACCCTACAAATTTCAGTAACAGGGACTTGCTTAAGGCAAGCAAAAGACACTGTCACAGCTCTGGTGGAATGAGAGCATACTGGCATAGGTGCAGGAATACCTGCTAATGTATGACATTAACAGGACATTGTTTAATCTACCTAGAAATAATCTGCAGGAGACAGAATAACTCATATGATTGTTAGCATAAATCATGAATAATTTAAATGATATTTCAAAAACGTTAGTTCTATTTAAATAATGTGCAAGGGCTCTTTTTGCATCCAAAGTATGTAAAACAGATTCCCCTTTCTTAGTATGCAGTTTTGGGAAAAATACCAGCAAATTAATTGTCTGATTGATGTGAAATTCAGAAAACACTCTTGGCAAAAACATGGGATCAGGCCTCAGAACCACCTTATCTTCATGAAAAGACATAAAAGACTAGACCTTTTACATGTACACCATGACCCAGTGGATCAATGGTTGCCTATAAATAAAAGGTGGCTCAGCCATCAAGACATTTAATTCACTCACCCTTCTGGCTGATGTTATTGCAATAATGAATGCTGTCGTAATAGACAGATAATACAAACAACACTCAGCTAAGGATTCAGAAGATGATTTCACAAGTACACACTAGACCAAATTAACAACCCAAGGAGGGACAGGATTGCTCAAAAGGGCATACATATTACATAATTATTTCATACATTTCTTAACCAAATCAAGCACTAATGGCAATCTACATTCAACCAAAATATGGTAAGCTGAGATAGCTGCCAAATAAACTTTCAAAGACGAATTAGATAATCCCTCAGTTTTTAAGTGCACTAAATATTTTCCAGTACAAGCTATGGAACCTGAGACAGGATAATCAGATTTTCCCTGCATCCAAGCCACCATCTTGACCAGAGAGGAGGAGCGAAGACAAGCATGACTCCTCAAAGTAACTGCAGAAGCTAACACTCTAGTAAGAAGAGTCCAAGGCATCAAATTAAGACCTGGGAGTATGCTTTGCCACATTGTGACCTTTCATTAGAATTGCATTTGCCAATTTCCTTTTGTTATCTGGCAAATCCTGCACAAAGAGGGTCATATTTTCCCACAGGAGGAACTGATAATGGGGTCTAACTGCTTAGTAATTTGCCACTTTAATATCAAGGTAGGCAGAAGAGGACACCTTTCTCCCCCGGGAGTCATTCTTTTTCTGTTCTCTATCAGCAGGAGTAGAATGTGCTCATCCAGACCTTGACCTGATTCTGGGATCAGCCATCACCAGCAAATCAGGTAAAGGGCCTGTGTGAAAATATGAAAACCCTTCAGAGGGTATCTGATATAATTTGTCTGCCTTCTTGGAAATAAGCTTGCAAGAGACAAGAATGGACCACACAGTCTTAACAGGCTGCAGCAGACAATCGTGGTTTGGTAATGACACCCTACTCTTGGAGGTAGCCCCAAGAAAACACCAGATGGGAGTTTCCTCCCTAGTTACTGAAGGTAAGTTTAACATGGACATCATGTGATCCATGAGGTCATGAAACTATAGAGCAGGGATCGGCAACCTTTGGCACACGGCCTGCCAGGGAAATCCGCTGGCGGGCCGGGCCAGTTTGTTTACCTGCAGCGTTCGCAGGTTCGGCCAATTGCAGCTCCCACTGCCGTTCCAGGCCAATGGGGGCTGTGGGAAGTGGCGCGGGCCAAGGGATGTACATCTTCTTTTTCTTCAGTTCAGCCATAATCCAAAACCAAGCTACTAACTAACCTAGCTATACTTATCACAAACTATACTAAACAATTAACAAGACACTAAGAATGGAGAAACGGCCACCCAATCCAAATGGATCGGTTCACTTGCATCTTTGGCACGTGGTTGGAAGGAACTGAGATGGCAGAGGGCTCTGCATCTCCTTATATAATCTTGATCTGAGCATGTTTGGAGATGCTGATAGGAGGAGGGGGTGCATAAGCGCTCTAAAAGACTCCGCGTGGAGAAGGTTCTACTGTTAGGCATCACTAGGCAGAACAATACCCATAAGAGGGATAATGCAGAGCCACTCAAATAATAATAATAATATATATAAATTTATATAGGAAAATAATACATATAGATAATATAGAGAGGCAAAGTTGATTACTTCTACCTTGCCCAAACTGATATAACAATACCACCTTTAGCATTATAAAGAAGATCCTCATGACCCTCTGAGGGTCTTCCACTCCTACAGCACTTTAGAGGGGACCATTGTGGTGAATAACAGCAGCATATCTTGCTGGTCTGCCCATGCCTTTTGGAATAAGACCTTCTCTGCCTCCTAGTCACCCTCCTCAGTGTAATGTCATCAATAGTTAGAATAGCCTAAAGGGGACACAGAGGAGATTACTATCCAGCCCCTACCCTCGTACCCTGGTGACCCCCCCTCACTCTTCATCTCAGCCCCTTCCCTCCCAAGTCAGGAACAGCCTGAAGTGCAAGCCCCAAGCTGGAGAATGCACATTCTGACTTAGCAACAACCTGGATCTATACAAGTATCACCAAGACACAACTTTAATTGCAAATCCTAAACCAGGGAAGGCACATATTGAGGCAGCAACAACCCACACCCATGCAACTACTGCCAAGACACAGCATTGGCTGCAAGCCACAAACACTGCCCTTAAGTGCACATGGCTAAGGGGAGCAAGGATCAACACCATCTCCCAAGACTGGGATAAACCTCAGCGGATAGAATTCAGAAATAGCAGATTAATTCAGTGTGCAATAAACTCCCTGTGCAGACAAGCCCTCAGAGTGATGAAATGCCAAAGTTCAAATTGCCTGTGCCAGCTTGACTCTGCCCCAGCATATATACATTACAATACAGTCCTTAATTACATGATTACATAAGATTTTGTTCCTAGACGTCCTCTGCCTCATTCAGCAGCTAGGCTGAAAGGTGTACAGTGGAGATTTCACTGTTCAACATCTGGCCCTCTGCCTCATGTACTACATATTCAACCATTTCACTGAGGTTTTCCAGAAACATTTGCTTGACAGTAATAGATTATTGTGTCCTGAACAATTTGTGCACTAAGTAAAATCATGGTTCCTGCAATGTACATCTAACTCAGCTTCTGCAGAGCTCTTCCTCATTAAAATATGTAATTTTGAACATATTTCACACACCTCTGCACATCTAAGAAAGTCCTCTCAACTTTCTTGAGCATGATGAACCATTTTTCTCAACAACTTTTAAAAGAAATGTCACTTTCAGGCTAAGATCAAGCATGGAAAATTTCAGCCCTAAAAGTAACATTAAAGTTATTATAAGCAACAGCAAGAGGTCCTTTAGAATGAATATGTTTGGGCAACTCTAACTGTAGACAACACTACACAATATGTCTATAAAACAGAATGTTCAATGTGGCCACATTACCGCTGCTTTTGAATTTCCTGACTTTCTTTAATTTAATATTTCAACCACTGTGTTGCACAATGTAATCCTCCATATTTAACAAAAAATAACCGATGACAAAGTATAAATAAGGCACAAAACAAACTTTGCACACAATATTTTCCATTCAAAAAGTGTCAGGAAAGTTCAAACTTACCTGTGAACCTCTCGTTAGTACATGCAAGAACTGAATTCCAAAAAGCCTTGCCATTTCACTTGTTCTGCCAATCAAGTCTAGCTGTTCTAACATTTGGAGATTCCCACGGACACGGCTCATGTAATGATCAACCATTTTCCATCTGTGAAAGCAAACACCTAGGTTATAAACAGCAGGGAGCCAGGAAGTTTGATCAGGAACAAAGATTGATGTTCTTTTTACTGAAAAAATGTATACTCTGACCACGTGTTACAGATGGGAAAACGTGTTTCCTGGTTTCCCATGAGACATATTTATATGATTCTTTCAAAATTGTGACAAAGGCACTCTGACACCCCAGTCAGGTGTTAAAGAGCTATCACAGGCTTAAGCAGCCATTCTCCAGCAACAGGAAGGCGTGAATAAGAAATTTACATTTCATCATAGTGACGGTTTAACCCTCACATCCACAAGAGACTTGTCACCTGCACCCTGTTACCTCCACAAAAGGTAATCCACAAAAGGGGGAGGGTATAAGAATGGAGGACACACAGAACACAAATGGCTTATCTCCTCCTTCATCTCTGCTCATGACATCAATGACTCTCAAAGAACTGAAATAAGGGGCTGGGGTAGGGGAGTCCCAGACTGAAAGGAGACCCAGCCTGTGAAATTTACTGCAGTGTATAGTGAGAAAAACCTTTGTTTTTTAGTTCATTTAGCTTGTTAAGTTAGGTACTAGCTTGCATTTTACTCTTATTTTCTTTTGTAACACATCCTGACTTTTATGCATCATCACTTGTAATCACTTAAAATCTATCTTTCTGTAATTAATAAACTTATTTTATTATTTTATCTTAACCAGTGTGTTTGGATTTGTGCGTGTGGGAAACTCTGTACGGGATAACAAGGCTGGTGCATGTATCATTTTCCTTTGATGAAATGATGGACTTTCTATGAGCTTGCATTGTTCAGTAGTGTACTGGACAATACAAGATTCACATTTCTGGAGAACAAGGCTGGGACTAAGAATTTGCAGATGTCGCTGTATATGTAATTCATGAGTAAGGCTGCGAGTTTTTCATGAGTAAGGCAGCTCAGGCAGCCCCTGTGCCAGTCGCACGAGCCGCTGCTGGGGCAGTCTCAGGCCACCGCACCCAGGGCCGGCTCTGGCTTTTTTGCCGCCCCAGGCAAAAAAGCCTCCGGCCGCCCCC
>NW_020664393.1:3694905-3723640 GCF_002925995.2 Terrapene triunguis | reverse complement strand
CGAGCCCCGGCCAGGGCTCGGCTCTCCCCCCGGCGGCCAGAGCACAGGGGGGAGGGCGGCGAGCCCCAGCCGGGGGGAGGGTGCCGGGGGGGAGGGCGGCCAGAGCGCCGGGGGGAGGGCGGCGAGCCCGGCCGTGGCCCCGCTCTCCCTGGCGGCCGGAGCGCCGCGCCGCCCCCCTCCAGGTGCCGCCCCAAGCACCAGCTTGGTGGGCTGGTGCCTGGAGCCGGCCCTGACCGCACCCCCCCATCCCCCAGCAGCAGCAGGAATTTCGGTGTGGAAGGGGGCAAGGGGTTGGGGCACGGGACGGGGTGAGGTGGGCTCTGGGCGGCGTTTACCTGGGGGTATTCCCAGAAGCGGCGACATCCCCCTCGCTCAGCTCCTAGGCGGAAACGTGGCCAGGCAGCTCTGCATGCTGCCTCCGTCTGCAGGCACTGCCCCCGCAGCTCCCATTGGCTGCGGTTCCCAGCCAATAGGAGCTGCGAAGCCGAAGCTCTGGGCGGAAGTAGTGCACAGAGCTGCCTGGCCATGCCTCCGCCTGGGAGCTGAGCAAGGGGGATGGCCCCGCTTTTGGGGAGGCGCAGAGTCAGGTAGGGAACCTGCTGGCCCCGCCAACCCCCCACCCCCAAAGCGCCCCTGGGCCAACTCCCCCTCTTCTCCCCCCCCACCTCAAGATTTATTCAGGGGTATATAGTATATATCAGTAGTTCTCAAACTTTTGTACTGCTCAAACTTTATGTACCCTTTCACATAGCAAGCCTCTGAGTGCGACCCCCACTTATAAATTAAAAACACTGACCCTCCGTTTGAGAACTCCTGGTATATATAGTAGAAGTCATAGACAGGTCACGTGCTGTGAATTTCTGTTTACTGCCTGAGACCTGCCCATGACTTTTACTAAAAATACCCATGATTAAAACGTAGCCTTATTCATGGTCAGAGTGCTCATGTATTTAGCTGGGAGTAAATGTGCATGCTATAGGCTGTGTGAGCAGACCATGAGTGGATTTTCTGACAGCAAAGCAGTATAAAAGGCACCCCAGGTTAGAGAATTAAGGGGACACAGTTGTTCAATGATCCAGATTGTACCCTGGGTAATGTCACAACAATGAAAGCTGGATAGGAGGGATAGCTCATTACAAGCCCTTTGATAAACACTGTATGCTAAGTTAGGTGCTCTATAGGAAGTAACGAAAGACTTTAATACAGCACACCATGCCTGTTCACGTTTCTCAAAGCTGCAACTTGCAATCTTGTCTTGTTTTTTCCACAGTTGCTTTTTTATAAATAATATAGTAAAACCATACCATACTAAGTTGCGAATCTTGCTTAAAAATATTCTCATAGCAATGGATCATCAGATCATTCATTACCTGTAGATATCTGTCTTGTTGTCAAACCAATCAGACAAAACTCGAGAGGTAAATAGAGGAAAACGCTGATGAAGAACATGAAAACCCACATTTTCAAATGTGTAGTTAGTTAGAGTCACCTAGAAAAATACAAAAGACTTGATAATGATCTTATATTTTTATAATGCCTTCCTTTCAGAAGACTCCTAAAGCTTTTCACACACTTTAACAATAGATTTATGAACTACAAATAGGAATTTGTTATCTCTGATGTGCAGTTACCCAGTAGGTAAAATCATAGCAAATATTTAACAGTCCACTGCAACAACACAACTGTTCATGACAGAAAGGGAAGAATAAATATCTTTCTCCAAATTAAAGTACAGGTGGTAAATAGACTGCAATTACCAAATTAGAACTTGCCCAGGAGTGGGTTACAAGAGGGACCTAATGAGAAGGTTAAACGTAATGTAATAGAACAGCAAAACAGTGATGGGGTACGATAGCTCAAAACAGTTCCACAGACTTCAAATATTTCTTTTAGTAAAAGTAGCATACTAGCTATCTTGCTAGGGACAGGTAAGCTGTTCTCGAGACACATCTTGGACACAAAGAAGTAAAAAGAAACACTGTTAAGAAACATTAGTGAAAATCAAAAGGCAAGGACTTCAGTATTTTACATTTCAAAACACATTATATGTCTGTTTCTGAAAATAACATTGTTTATCTAAAAAGGGATTTAAAAAACTGTACAACAACTTACATGGAAATAAGCACATACTATAGCACAAGTCCCTTCATAAAATTTCTCAACAAAAGATTCCTTAAAAGTTTACGATTAAAAATAATTAAAAACCAATTTCTCTCTCTTCTAATCTATTTTCAACATATACATTTTAACTTATTTTACTTTACCTCATTTCTCATCATTCTCCAAAGATTTAGGATAATTCGTCCAACAATATTTATTTCACTCATTGTATCTGAGCCATATTCATCTTGCTCAGCTGCAAATCTGTTCTCTTTCTTATCATCTAATGACATGAAAAGAGGATATATTTAGACAATTTATAATATAGTCAACATTACTGCAAGCTATTTCTCTGAGAAGTTCTAGGAGCTTCCTAGGAAAACAGCTCAAATGCATTTAAAATGTGTAGTAGCAGAACTGGAGTTCAAAACCTGAGCATGTGTAGGTATATATATATTTTTTTTCCATTACTCATTAAAAAAGGTTTTTAGTTACCAAAAAAACCCCAAAATCTTTAAACCAACTTCATGACCCCTTAATTTTTCCTCTGGTATGTATGCCCATTTGAGACTACAGCTTGGTCTAGTTTTATTGAACTGTCCACTGCAAGTCTTTATTCTTAAGGGAAATATATTGGATCAGAGTTGCTGAAATGTTATTTGCATTTGATACTGCAGTATAAAAAGGAGGAACACTCCCTATCCTAAACGGCTTCCCCTTGTGATAAAGTCTTGCACTACTGGGTGGAGGGTCTGAGAGAGGAGTATACACAAAACCTTTTACACTGTGACAGCGGGAAAGGAGGCATAAGACTTTGTTGGTGCAAAGTAAGAGAAAGGGAGATAGGAAGAAAGATTGCAAAGCTGTATGGAGAAATATTTTACTCTTGATATTTTAGGCATCACTCTATCATGGGGAGAAAGGCAAAGTGGATGAGGTAATATTTTTTTATTGGACCAACTTCTGCTGATGAGAGAGACAAGCTTTCAAGCTACACAGAGCTCTTCTTCAGCTCTGGGAAAGGTACTCAGTGTATCACAGCTAAATACAAGATCAAACACATAATTTTGCATATGTAGTTGGCATATATTCTGAGGGACGATTCAAGATATTACCTCACCCACCTTGTCTCTCTAATATCCTGGGACTGACATGGCTACAACACCACTGTATACATGGGCAGAAAGGGAAAGATGACCTCCTTACTCTCAATTTTTTTGATTCTTTGAAGTGCTGCAGCATCACAGAGGTGTTCAGAGGTAAGCTAAGATCTTTTCCTAATCTTCCCCCAACTTTGGGGCCAAAACCCATTCAACATAAAAAATAAAATAAAATAAACCATCACTGAAGAAAACCCGTACTTCCTAATTTTTTTAACTTTTGTGGTTGCACCTATGTACCTGCATAATAGCAGATATCCACCAAACAAAAAAATACATTAAAAGCATATTACTTTTTACCTAATGATATCAGCAGGGGCTGTATTAGTGTCTATAATATAACCCACCTGGTACACGAGAGATCATCTGGCATAAATCAACACTTAGCGCAGCAGCCCTCTGTAAGAGGTAACCCCAGGAATGCATTTGGACTTCATATCCTAACATAATATCTGGGTCATATCTAAAAATGGGAAAAAAGAAAATAAGCTTCATAATATCAATACATTTTTTTGTGGGACAGTGTGGGCTTGATCCTGCTCGTGCTGAAGTCAACAACAAACCCACCAACCATTTCAATGAAAGCTTGGTTTGGGTCCTTCATTGACCACACACACAAATCTTGGAGATTTAATAAATAAAATATATTTTATTATAAACAATATTATTGACAGAGTAATTGCTAACCTTTGTTTTTTTTAAAAAAAGAAACAAAATAGGGATCTCACCAGTTTTTTGGAAAGCAATATTATGTTGACCGTACATGAAATTTGACTAGTGGGACAAGACATAACAATTAAATTTTGGTCCAGTAACTTCAACAAACTTGTTGCGAGCAGTCTGACAGAGTGTAAACAGATTAGTATGGCAACATACTTCTATATTGCTTCCTTGAGAGGAAATTAATCCTGAATCTGTCTGAAATTTTGGTACTCTTCTTAGAGTAGAGGAGAAGGGTAGTTTTGCAGCTAAAAACACAAAACTAGATTCTCAGGAGATCAGAGTTCTATTCCAGGCTCTGCTACAGACTTCTTATATAATCTTGGGCAAGTCTCTTAAATATTCTGTACCTGTTTCCCCATCTGCAAAGCGAAGCTAATTCTCCTACCACTACTACCTATATCTTCTCCCGCAAAACCTCTAGTTCTATAGGAGAAAACATATTGGATTTTTCTATTAAATGTGCTTGTACGCTTTGCAGTTACCAATGTTTCACTATTATTGTCTTGTATTTTATAATAATTAATCAGAGATCATTTCTAATGGTAAAACTTTACATTGGAAGGCTTGATACTAACTGCCAATTCGGAAAAATTTCTGTGAGTTGTCAAAACTGAAATATGGAAACAGGCATCCAAAAAAACTAAAGAAGCAAGTTAATTCCCCAGGTGTGTGCGTCTACTGCCTCTATTTGCACAGAGAACCACTGGGACTTTTTTTTTTTTTTTTAAGCTCCCTCAATTATTTTTGAATAACAATACTTTGTTTCATATGAACCATGAGCCATGACTCATTTTTACTTCAATTGTGAATAACAGTGGGATACTTCAGAAAATTATTGCAAATCCCTTTGAAATGATTAGTCTGAGATAATGTCTGAACCTATTAGCTTTGCATCTATCACTTTAGTTGGGCTCTTACACAAATGGATACAAGTTCTACCTGAAATATTCTATACATACTAGTTTTATAAAACTTGTGATCCTCCCTACCTCCTTCTGTACAGTAGTGGCATTGATTTGATTTTGAGACAATTTATTTTAAGTTATTATTTTTATTTTAAATTTTCTAACAGTTCAGAGGTGTTCTAAGAGGTAAGCTAAGATCTTTAGCACTTTGGGACAAAAACTAAATTTTTTTGTGTAACATAGCAGTTACAGTTTGCCACTTGTCTTTGATAGCAGAAGGTTCTTTGCTTCTGGACTTAGGAAATGTGGATCAAGATGATTGAATTCTGATCTCTTTTCGACTTGTGATGACTGGCTTGCAATGAGTGGTAAGAAAATATATCTACTTGGAACTTCTCCTGAGCAAATGGATGATGCTAGCTTAGAGCTCCTTATAGTGACAGAATAACATGCTAAAAGAATTAGTGTCATTTGTTGCTTTAGAGAATGTAACCATCAAGGTTCCAAAATTGTAAATATTTTCCACCTAAGTGGGGGAAAAAGAGATTTCTTTGATGTTCTTAAATAATGATAAATTTAACCTTACAGAGTGACCAACTTTCACATTAATTCTGGCACCTATTTTAGCAGTGGGATTTCCCAATGTGAGAACTGGTTACTCAGTCTAGTAGGTTTTCTTGAACGGACAGAGGGTAATTTGTTAAATTTATTTTCATACTTGAAAACCGGTGTCACATTGTCAAATGTGGGAAGGGCAATAGCTTTCACCCAAATCACCTTGTTATGATAAAGGCAGGCTCCACAGGCAAGCTCTTACTTGAATGAAAGAATTTCCAGGAAATGTCTAAGTGTTGCATTAAGTAATGTTTATGACTCAAGGAGGTTGCCCTTCTCTTTGAGTCAGTTCGGAACAGATACCCCCATTAGAAGGCACTGAGCTGCAGAAGGGGCACTCTTCAGTATGAAACATAAGACGAATTTCCTCACCAATAGTGGTAAATGAAGATTCTGTCTTCCCTTCTTCAGCAATACTTCTAGTGAAAAAAGTGACGGAATGACAATGGATCTGTTATCTCTCAAATCAAATCCTTTTTTTGCCTACACAGGTTAAGTGGTAGAAAGATTTTCTACATCACTAACAGAGCTGAATACCGGTAGTTTGTGGAATTCTGATATACTCTTCTTTACTTCCTCTGACAATATTTAAGAGTTTAGCTTCTGTTTATCTTTCAAGAGATTGTGTGTACAGTCAATACCATAGTTTCCTGGCTGGAAGATTATGTTGAGAGATTTACCAGTTTTTCAGTCAGAACAGATATATTAGGAGTCTGGCTCAATACGTGTCATTACTCTGACAACCTCATATTCATTGCACCTTAAACATTCCCTGGGAACAGAAAATTCCTTTCTTCAACAAAGGCAGCCCTACCTACTATTCTTTGGGAAAACAGTCAAGCAATTCCTTTGATTACTAACAGAGATAAAAATGTTGGCTATGATGCTGAAGAAAATTTCTTTCATCGCATTTACAAAATAACTGAGAAAAAGGGTCATCCATAGCTCATGCTTTAATTGCTCAGTTTTACATTTCTTTTTCATGCTACCCCTTAATTGGTTTATGTGGGATTTTGTCTTGTAGTTTCCGTTCTCAAAAAGCCCACGCTGTCTTCTTCACTAGTCAAGCAATCTTATTAAGAGACACACTATTTGGGCCAGTTTTTGTACCAGCTAGAAACTAATGAGTTCTAGTAACTGAAAGCTGTTGACTGGGAAAAAAGTGAGTGAGATGGTAGGCATGCAGGCTACATGGTCTGAGGTAGGCCAGTACAGAGTACCTTCTGGCTGATACCATTGGCAAAATAAAAAGATGGGCATCAAAACTATCTTGCATGCCACTGCCAATCTTTCTGCAGAGATGGAAAGTAGCATTTGTACTGGCAGGATTTAAACATGCAATATTTGTAACAATCCAATCATCCTGGCAGTAGAGAGAAGAAATATGATCATTTTCCTCTCTAGACAGAAAGAGTCACTCTGTACTAGTTTTGCTGCTATGTCATCTCCTCTTTCTTTCCATTCTGTAGTAAACATTTATTTTTATTTCAGTGAATTGTTTCTTCTTTTCTTAATGTAAGTTTTTCCTGACTGCTCATTTTCCTCCAGCTAATATAGAGGCAAATGAAGGAAAGAGTGCAGGCCAGACCTACAACACAGACAGAAGAGGGAGTTGTCTAGGGCTGCAAAATATTTAGTGAACAGTAACTGCATAACTGAAAACTCTGGAGAGCTTTTTCCAGTTTTCCTTGGGCAACAAAACTCATAGAGCTGGTACTGGAAAGTAAGAAGGGACTCTTAGAGGAAGATGCTACTGACCCAGGAAAAATTATTTCAGTGAAGTTTATTTTAAGGCAGATGCAGGGGATTTTTCCACTTGCAACTTGATGTTAAATCTTCTTGACCTCCTGAAATGGTTCTAGGGCACTTATGAGAAACAAAATAAAATATTATGTGTCTAATATGAAAATTTGGTTAATTCAATGTTTATGCAGCCCTTTACATGTAAAAGCACTATGGACAAGACTTAAGTGCTAAGAATTACTGTTGGCAATTATATGGCAAAACCTGCTACAATTTTAAAAAGTGACTTTCCCATACAATCTTCAAGGAGACTGTGTTCTCTTATATCCTGGTATATTATATTTCATATCTTCTCTCAGAAGCCACTCCCTGCTTTCTCACTCTGGGAGAGGGAGAAGGGGGGCAGATGGCTGGTGGACCATGCAGCAGTGAATCCACTGACTCTGTCCATGCTCCTTCTATTCCTGATTTCCTTAGCTCTGGGTCATGCAGAAGAGTATGCATTCCTGTGTAAACTCCCCAAATCCTGCTTCTCCCCCTCTATGCAGCAGAACAGCACCTTTTCCATTGTATTTAGGGACCTCTATACCTGCACCAGAGGGGCAGCATTTGCCTTAAATGTGAAAGAAAGAGGTCCATACATGGGAATCCACTGCTCCATCAGGCCTGGCAAACTGTTACCTTTTTCCATCTTTTTCAAGTCGTTGAGGCAAAATGGCTTGCAATTTTAGCCTTCCCTTATCTTCTCTAGAAGCCTGTTTTAGAGCATCCTCTAGTGGTTTGCCTATTGAATTGCAGGCACAGCTCTTCCAAGTCTTCTACTTTTGGGTCCTTAGACAAGAAGTTCTCTTAGTTCTTTTCAGGTACACTTTTCCAGTTTTCTCCCTCTCCCTGCAGACCAGCCTCCATTTGATAGGAAGATGGTCTATCTGAGTGGGACAGGGATTCCTTTAGCTTAACAGCAGATCCCCAGGCTCCGTATCAGCAGAAGTTGAGCTGTCCCAACAGCAACTCCGAAGAACCTAGAGTTCCTGCACTCGCCTCTCTGTGCTGGTAGATTGTCTTCACTGGTTGCGCAAAGTTGGGGAGGGGCTGCTTTATAGCTGGTATCTGGTTTCTTGGCACATTTTATGCCCAAGTCCTCATTTTTTGCCTGAGCATCATCTCCACATCACTGCAGCCAACACAGGACAGGTCAAAGAAGGAATTCTGGGCTCCGTGTGAGTTCCCTCCCACCTTAAGACTGCTCCTAGCACCTCAAGGAGGGCCTTAGGAACTGTGACTCACTCCCACTGAAATTTACTCTTCAGTTTCTCTGAGAGTTCACCCTCCCAGGCTGTGTCTGCTCAGAGATAGTTCCTGTACCTCCTGAATCTCATGCCTCATGTTATTCAATATCTCGATAACCTTCTAGAATGAGGAGGATTTGCTGGTTCCCTCTCCTCCCAAGTGCCTCCCTTTACCAGTCTCCATAAAGAGTTAAGCCATGCAGATACCCCTAGTTCTGAGTGCTCCTACTCTCCTCAGATAGCTCACGCTCCAGCAGTCTCTCAGGACAGCTGGAATCTGCAGTAAAAATAAAAACATTTTGTCAAAATCAACTCTTCTGTAACACCCTTAACATGAAGAAATAGGCAGCTGCAGCTCAAACATACGGACACACCATTTTTAGGAGCACCCTTTGAGGTGAAACTTCTCAAGTTTTAGAAAAAATTCTGAAAAAATCTATCAAATTTTGATAAAATTATGCCTAGCCAATCCTCATCTAGATCCTAGAATGTGCTTCAGCTCTTTTTGCTACAGCTTTCAGTAATACCAGAGCTGTCAGTGATTTCATCCACTGTGTCCCATCAAGGCCAAGAACTAATAATAATAATGCATCATGTTTCTAAATGGTAAAATTCTATTTGCACAGAACTACACCTACAGGAAGTTTGATGCCCTACTGGTAGTATACAGGGGAAAGGTGGGACTAAGAAGGATAGTGTAAGACATCATAGTCCTCTCTCTCTATATATATATGTATGGATTAAGTCTGTAATCTTCAAGGAATACAAGTTACCTAAAGCAATTTCTGAGGATAAATGCTGACTCCAACAGATGTACTAGCACACTGTGGGCAAAGAGACAGAGCCTCTTATGAAGAGATTTGCCAGGCAAGCTATCTGGTTGTTGGCACATTCCTTCAAAAAGCACTACAAAATCAGTATCCTTTCTTCATCCAGTGATGCCTTCAGACGTACAAATGTTGAGTCTTCCATTGGTGATCTTCATCAATAAATCAAAACTTCTAACTGCTGTGATATCTTTGACATGTTGTTTGCATGCTGGCATTTGATTTCTTTTTAATTTTCCTCCCAATTCTTGGGGGACTTTTTTTTTTTTTTAAACTGCTTGCTACTTCCAGTGGTTTCCCAAGGCAGATGGAGCACCGGATTTCCAAGAAAGATATAGATAAAATTAGTTTCCTTACCTGTAATTTTGTCTTCTCTGAACAGGTATCCGCTGCTCTGTCAGGACCCACCCTATGTTGGTTGCTTTCAGCAACTCTTTTTGTATTCTGGCTTCATGGGGTTGGTCAATGTCATTCTCCTCAGAGGTTTTCTGGTTGGAGAGAGAGAGAATTGCAAATGTACTCTGCCTAGTACACATTTTGTCTTCAGAATGTACTCCAGCCAGATGATTCAGGGTTTAGTCTGCTTATTTTTCCTTGTGACTATGACTTTCGCAGCTTTGGCAGTAGGGCCTTGCGGAGAGATGTGCCTGCAGTTCCAAGGTTACACCACCAGAGGGTGCTGTAAAGCAGGCGTTCAAAACTTGGAAGAGAAAAACCCTGCAGTTTTCCAAGCCTAATAGAGCAAGGGATTCCCATTCAGAGAAGACAAATTTATGGGTAAGGAAACTAGTTTTTATCTACAGGTTATGCTCATCTACCCATATAAATTTCTGTGTGGAAAGTATTTTGCCACAAAGAACCTGCAAAAACGTCTTCCTCTCTTGGGGTTTTCTATAGTTCTCATCACCGAAATATTGAATATTTTGAGAGTTCAAGACTGAAATGTGTATACTGGACTTTAGGATTAAGAGGAAAGGTTATAAATTTACAGGATTACTTACTGATAGGAGTGTTTAGGTTGGGGGCTTTAACTCAGCTGACTAAAAGGCTCTTATTATATGCCTGGTATAAGAGGAAAGGAAAAACAGATGTTTTTATTCAAGAGACCACCATGCTTGTCCATTCTAGAAATGAGCCTTTGGGGAAAAACAATAACAATCAATATTTGAGAGACTGGCAGGGGCTGAAAGAACTAAATCTGCTGTACCATGCCTGAAAAATAAAAGCAGAACACACAGATATGCTACCTTTTTACAATATTCACTACTTCCTGGAAAAGAGCTTTCTCATCAGCAGCATAAGTGACTTCTAGTGCTGTAATTCCAGATCTTGTGAGCAAAGGGGCCTGGTCTCTGCTACCTAGAAAACAAGTGAAATAATCATTAATTATTAGGACAAACTCCACAACTCCAGTCTCTCTTATTCTTTAAAATAAAACATACAACTCAAATTCTTTGAGCAGAGAAAATCATTTCTGTCTCTACAAAGTACATTCATATCTGTCTTAATATTGATTAAAAATTACTAATACAATTAATCCTTCTCTGGATTGTTTTTGTTCTCAAAGGTGGGTTTTAGGCATAAGTTTTCCATTTTTTCCACTTTGCAAATTGTTCCATGAAGAAGAGAGAATTTTCTAGAAATTCCCAAAGATAAGCAAATTTGACCCAAGGAAAAATGTTAGCATTTTACATCCACAACAGTCAGGCTAAGAACTACACCTCTACCCCGATATAACGCAACCCGATATAACACGAATTCGGATATAATGCAGTAAAGCAGTGCTCCGGGGGGACGGGGCTGCGCACTCCGGTGGATCAAAGCAAGTTCGATATAACGCGGTTTCACCTATAACGCGGTAAGATTTTTTGGCTCCCGAGGACAGCGTTATATTGAGGTAGAGGTGTATATTTGAAGAAAAATGTTAAAGAACTGTACTGCATCTTATGTTTTATATTCTTTATGCAAAATATCTATTTTAATTAACTACATGACACTTGTTTAGACTGGTTCTTTGCAAAGTGCTTTGAATATGAAAAGCCCTATACAACATAGTACACTTTTTAAAACACCAAAAACCTCCCACTGACTCTAGGAAATAAAAAATAACCAATTAGAGAGGAAGTGGAATGAAGCAGATCAACAATGTGTCTTCAAAATTCCCTTACATAACAGATCATAACATCTCTGATTAAACCAATGAACTGGAGTTTTAAAAGAAGCTCGATAAAAGATGAATACAATAGACCACATTAGCTCAAAAAAATAATTCTGTGCATTTTCAGAATTAGTTAAAAATACAGGCTGTCACTTAAAATGCAATAATGTAAAATGATGTGCAGCTCAGTCTCAAGTCACTCCTCAAGGAGTTCGACAAGCTCTTCACTAAGAAAACAGTGAGAGCACTTTCCAATAAAAGGAAGAAAGATCATCACGACGTTTACATGAACTACCTTTTTTTAAATCACTAAATAAATTCTGCAGCTCCGTGTGTCTGATTTTTCAATATACTTCTAGTCTTATGCACAGAGAGTTTTCTTCATAATAGTTCAGAGCCGTCCCTAAGGAGCCATAACAGCCTCTCATGACAACTCTCACTCAGTACAATAATGGAGTTAATTAAAAATACTAACAAAGAAACAAACACCAGAATAAGTTACATTAAAAGTAATATTAGGGACTTCACCTAAACCCATAAAATTCCTGCAATATCTTAACAAAGAAGCAGGTGAAGGATGGAACTGTTGCCTTAAGACTAAAATTCCTTTTTATTGGTAGGTTTTAGGCTACGCCTTTATTGTTAGACAGTATTTTGTGGTTTAATATACAGCTATAATGCCACTTTTTTTTTTTTAATTCCCCAGAATACATCCTAAAAGAAACAGGACTTTTTTTAATAGTCTAAACCAGTGGTACTCAACCTTTAACAGCTGGAGAGCCACTTCACCATTAAATGGAGTTGCAGAGCACCTTAAAATCAAGTACCGACATTGTGATCTTTGTGTCATGATGTTTCCTCAATGTCTGATGATGATGCAGTGTCACATCATCATCATATATTGACACACCATGACACGACACATCATCCCCTCTCCCAGCAGCACTCTCTCTCTTCATCCCCTCCTGGCTGCTGGGAAGAAGGAGTGGCGGTCTCTCCCCATTCTGCCCCCCGGCTGCTGGGTGGGAGGTGATCTCTACTCTTACCTGTGGGGGGATCCCAGCAGCTCCTTTTCTTTCCCCCTTTGGGAGGGAGAACTTCAGCGACTCCCACACTGCTGGTCCATTTGCTCAGTGCTCCCCGCGCTGCCTGATAGAGTGGAGCGCCGATCAGATGCCTACATTGCGAGAGCCGCCTGTAGGGCCATGAAGAGCCACATCCGGCTCTAGAGCCACAGGTTGAGTATCACTGGTCTAAACAAAGCCAAAAAGGTACAATACAATAAGGGCCCCTGTTCAGATCCTAAAAGGATCAGATAAAACCACAAATATAACCTGTAAGTAAAATATTAAACATACTGTCTTGATTTAACATTTTCTATTTGTAGCTAGCCAGCAATTTCAGCAGGAGACTAAGGCAAATTTTCCTCTTTACACCTCTAGAACACTGCAGGAGCTTGCTCACAAGTACACAAACACAGGTCTACTGCATACATGTATCATATCTGTGGTTTACAACCCATGCGATGGTTCATAGGAAGATATAAGCAGGAAAACTCTACCTATGCTTAATATGGCCTTTCATCCAATACTCACAAGAGGAAATTAAATGCGTTAAAACAATACTATAGAACCATATTTGATCATTGCTTGCTAATGCTTCATTTTTACAAGATACAGATTTTGGTAAAGTACTCTAAGAAAAAAAAAATAAGAACCTTGGCTTGAGATTGTTCTGTCTTTATCAATCACTATAGCACCAGTGATTTCTCTTTTATCAGTATTTGGCAGTGCTGTGTCAGATGAGATGCAGAAGAATAAAGCACAGATAGGATCAAACTCAGGGTCTGGCTCCAAGTCTCGTCTGGTTCGAGCATGTAACTCCATACTAATGAGTGTAAGGTTTTGGACCTACATTAAAAAAAAACAAAACCCAATTACAAGTTTATATTTTGTGGCTCTCTTCAAACAATTAAATTTCACACAGTTTTGAAAGAAGCAGATTATTCATACAAATGAAATCACTATAAGCAAGGGTCCAATACATTTATATAAAACTACTTACACATCAGAGGTAAAAAAACAGCTGACTAAGCCTACATTTTTAGAATCTGTTTTTTAAAAAATATTAATTGTTTTGTGCAAGGTTACCAGTAGACAACTGTATTTTTAAGTAAACTAACTTGGAATAATTATTACATATTGAATGTTTGTTTTCTAATGGGTACTGTTCTCATAGTCTTTTAAGTCTTGATTAAACATTTCAAATAGCAATACCAAGAACATGAAAGTTACATAATCCATAATATTAAATTATAACACTTTTCACTTCCATATCATTTTCCATCAGAGAATCTCAAACTGCTTTACAAATCTTATTGAATTTAGCCTCAACATTTGTGTGCAACAAAGTTCCACCTCAGCTGGGGAAACAGGCATAGAGAGATTAAGTGACAGAGTCTTAAACAAAATACTCGGGGCCACAAGACCATCCTTCCATTTAGTTGGTCAATGGACATACAAAAACTTGGTAATTCTACACTATAACATGAATTTAGGGTTATTCCATGTATTTTTTGTATTTTCCATTTTCTCTGCAAAACGACATTTTCATTTTGAAAAAAGAAATGTGGGTAATTGTTAATAAATTCCTTGCTTATCCCATATAGTTGGAAATCTAGCTTTAAAAAAAGAAAACAAAGCTTAGAAGCTTTAAGGAAGAAAAAAAAAATCCTATTTTTTCTAGAATGCACAATAGTTAGCATCCAAAAGACTCACAGATTTCCCCCTCCTCGTTGAACAAGGCGTGCCCACTGGGGAAGAATATGAGAAGACACAGGTAGTACTCCTTTGTTTTATAACGGAAGGTCATTTCAAGTACAAAAGTCAGTTTGCTTGTTTGCAGATTAAGGGGATAAAAAACTGGGTATGGAAGAATCAGAGGACTTGAGTTGAAGTGACTCTAGCAGGTAGGCAAAGATCAGGACAAGGAAGCAGCAGAGTATTGGACACAAGAGGGACAAGGGAGTAGCAAAGGGTTGGAGGTGGCGGGAAGAGGGAAAACTCCAAACACAGTTCTTCCTCTCTTTTCTCAATGCCTTTGAAATTAATGTATCAGGTAATACTTCTTAGTACTTACACATAATGGTTACAGGCATGGCACTATATATAAATCTGGTCTAACCAGATACAGCTACAGTATCAGTCTATCAACAGATTCAGGAAAACAGTACATTTGGAATATTTTCTTCAAAACCAAAAACTTAATTTGTAAAAGTGAAAGCTAAAATTAAGCTGAAACTGACTGTGGTTCTACCAGTAATCGGGAGAGTGCACTATACTGCTCAGGGTTCCTGCTACTTCCTGAGTCCTACTTCTTGCCTCATCAGTCAACAAAGTGGAAGTACTGGGCTTTTTCAGTAAGAAAGTTAAACAATTTACTGAATCAAAATGGATTTGAGAGTTTTTTGATAATACTTTTTGTGCAGTATTAAGTATCTTGCCCTTCTGGTTATGATCCTTCTAAATTTGAAATAGAACAGTTCTGGCTTTCTGAGTAATAACAATTTAAATGTCAAGTTTAGACTAAATAGATAATTAAGAGTAATTTAGCATCCACCAAATGTATTTTATGAATTGTTTGAGAAGTTTCAAAAGATATTCCCATCAAAATAAGACTGCATGATCTGAAGGTGCAAATAACTGAATATTTGATTTTTTGTTCTTCTTTAGAGCTCAACATAGGAGTTAAAGAGAACAAAACCCAGAAGATTATAGGGAGTTTAGAAACTCTATTGGTGAAGATCTTGGTGACAGGACTGAACATTTTCCAAAAGTTTCCACAGAATTTATCAGAGTTTTTGGCAGATTTCTAGTGGCTCAGAATCATCAGAGAAGTTATACAGTAAAAGCTCTTTTATCCGGCACTTCACCAACCGGCAAGCTCTATAAACCGGCATTTCTGATCTGCATTGAAAGTCCGGTTTATAGTGCAGTTAGTGTGGGGCCAGTAGGGGGTTGGAGCATGGGAGGGGCTGCGGGGCGTGCTCTGGGAGGGAGTTTGGGTCCGGGAGGGGGCTTGTGGCAGGGGGTTGGGTGTGGGAGGGGTTCGGGGTGCCGGATGGGGCTCACGCTCACCTCTGGGGGCTCCTCGCAAGTGGCTCCCCGTCCCTGCTGTTGCTGGTGGAGGCGCGGCCAGGCAGCTCTGCAGGCACGCTGCCTCTGTCCTCTGTCCCTGAGGGCTGACTCCACGACTCCCAGCCCATTGGCTGGGAACTGAGGCCAATGGGAACTGCAGGGGTCGACGTCTGCAGATGGACGCAGAGTGCCTGCTTGCAGAGCTGCCTGGCCGCGCCTCCGTCAGGAACAGCAGGGACGGGGAACCGCCAGAGGTGAGCGCCCTCCCCATCCAGCACCCTAAGCCCCCTGCCAGGCCCCTGCCCCAAGCCCCCTCCCAGACCCAAACTCCCTCCCAGAGTGCGTGCCCTGCAGCCCCCCTGCACACCAGTGGCCTAACGTAACAAGTTTTTTGCAAGAATCATGGTAAAGGGGAGTTCTGAAGAGGGATTTGAAGGTAGATAAGGTAGTTTTGTAGATGTTTACAGGGGAATGCCTCCTAAGTGTGAGGGGCAGCATGAGAGAAAGCACAAAGGTGTTTGTTTGAAAATTTAATAAGTGGGTGATGGAAGCTGGCATCAGTGGGTTAATCAGAGGCAAGTGTCGACAGCTCAAGAGCAAATAGGATGCTAGGGAGGGTGTCGATGACTATGAAGGCCCATGAAAGTGAATACAAGCAGCTTATGTCTGATGCAATGGGGGGAGCAATGAAGGAATGCAAAGAGAGGGATGATATGGTCAAAGTGACAAGCTAGGAAAATGATCTTTGCATCAGAATTCTGAATGGATATGAGCAGAGCAAGTCTGCATTTGTCAAGGCCAGATAGTAGGATGTTGCAGTAATCAAGATGCAAGACAAGAGCCTGGATGAGAGTTTTACTTTGTGGATAGATAGGAAAGGTTATAACTTGGAGATATTATGCAGAAAGAACTGACAAGATTTAGACATAGCCAGGATGTAAGGACCTAGAGAGAAGTCTAAATTGAAGATTATGCCCAGGTTACAGGCCTGAGTGACAAGCAGGATGGTGGTGTGGTCCACAGAAATCAAGAAAAGAGCTAGTGGGAGGACTTGGCAGGGAAGATAAAGAGCCTTTGTTTTACCCATGTTGATCTTGAACTGATGGCTGCACATCCATGAGGAAATGAGAGACAGACCGAGATTTTAGTTTGGACAGGAGACAGATCTGGAGTAGAGAGGTAGATCTGTGAGCCATCAGCATACAGCCAGTAGTTGAAGTTGTGTTTAGATAAGAGATTACTATGAGATACTGTGGCAAGAGAGAAGAGAAGGGGACCAAAGACAGAGCCCAGTAGAACCCCCACCGAAAAGTCGGAGGGTGAATGAGGCGGCTACTCTGAAGGACACACTGAAGGAGTGATTACATTTCAGCCTAAGTGATCATTCAAAAGCATTTTGGCCCAAATTCACAGTAACACTTAAGCACTTTAACTTCATGAGGACTACTCATTTGCTTAAAGTACAGTAACTCCTCACTTAAAGTCGTCCTGGTTAACTTTGTTAGGTTGCTGATCAATTAGGAAACATGCTCGTTTAAAGTTGTGCAATGCTCCCTTCTAACATTGTTTGGCAGCCGCTGGCTTTGTCCACTGCTTGCAGGAAGAGCAGCCTGTTGCAGCTAGCTGGTGGGGGCTTGTAACCACGGTGGACCGGCAGCCCCCCGTCAGCTCCCCTAAGTTCCCTGTGCTGCAGCCGCCCAGCAGACTATCAATCGGCAGTTCAGCTGTCCCTCTCCCCACTGCCATGTGCTGTTCCTGCCCTCTGTCTTGGAGCTGCTCCCAGAGACTCCTGCTTGCTGTGCAGGGGGGGGAAGAAAGGGGGCTAATGTCAGGGTGTCCCCCTCCCCCCTGCTCCCCACTTACTCCTTCTCCCTATAGAGCAGGGAGGGGACACGGACAGAGAGAGACTTGTGTGAGAGGCTAAATTAACAACAATGTGTTAACCCTTGAGGGCTCAGCCAAGTGCTAGTTCATCATTTAGTAGCAAGGCATTCCCTGGGAAATATCCCTCCCTCTTCCACCCTCTAACTTCACCACCTCAACCAAGCTTCACAATCATCACAGCTGTGAACAGTATTAAATTGTTTGTTTAAAATGTATACTGTGTGTATATCTATATAATATATATTTTTTTGTCTGGTAAAAAAAATTTCTCTGGAACCTAACCGCCCCCCATTTACATTAATTCTTATGGGGAAATTGGATTCGCTTAACATTGTTTCGCTTAAAGTCGCATTTTTCAGGAACATAACTACAACATTAAGTGAGGAGTTATTGTATGAAGGGGTGATGGAACCGGGGATGGGGGTTAGGGGCAGGCAGCACCCCTGCAGTAGAAATATTGTGTAAGCTGATCCAAGTTTTTGGACCCACATGTCACACTCCTATACATTCTGGGAAGCAATGTTCCCTGTAAACTGCACGCACGCACAGGGGGCAGAAGCAAGAGCAGGACGTGGAAGGGCTAGAGTGACTGCTACAGGGCCTGGGATCAGGCTGGGAAGCAGGTAGGAACTGAGGTGATTGGGTCAGGGCTGAGAGCAGCTACCCACAGCAGCTGGTGAGAGACACATGAACAACTAGAACCCTGCACCACCCTGAGTCTTGAGTTGTTCCTCTCCACCCTGTCCATAAAAGTCTCCCCATGCACAGCATACACCCCACTCCTATGTCTCCACCTCCTGCCCCCATTCAAAGTAAGCTTCTGACACCTCTGTATGTATGTGCTTACATGTTATGCTGAATAGGAATCTTTACCCTTTCCTTCTCAGTAAGGGCAATACCAAAAATAAAAATTCAACAGAGAAGTGTGGCCTAGTGGTTAACAGAAAGGATTGAGAGTCAGGCTATGGATATTGTATTCCTGGTTCTGCAACTGCCATCCTTTGTAATCTTGGACTAGCCATAAAAGAGAGACAGTTAAAAAAAAAAAAGTCTGAATTTTTTTTCCTGTTGTCACAAGTAACACCTAAGATTACTGTGACTGATAGATTAAACTATTGCCTTTATTCTCTTTTGAGTTTGTTTACTTTGTACATTTGACAGCATTTTGTATATTTTCTGTTAGTCTTTCATAAAGCAATAGATAAGAGGAAAAACAATTTAAAAAACATTAAAAATACCCAAATTAGTGATGGTTTAGGGGGTTATGCAGTATCTAAAACTACTTTTAACTCGTTAGATTTCAAGTTAATAGAAGCCCTTTAAACATCTATAGTTTAGTTTCCTCTATAGGGAAATGGGAATAATACTTACTTTGCCAAAAAAGGTGTTGTGAGACTTTATTCAATACTGTTAAAAGGAAAGAACTTTGAGAGCCTCAGACAGAAGTTACTATAGAAGCTTTATTAAAATTTAGAAATACCAAACCCTGATTAACAAGGATAGAATTCAACAATATTTCTCCCTTCAAACTCCTCCTTTCTTAAATAAAATTATAAAGCATGAATAAAGTTATGAATCTTTGGTGTTGCAGCAAGTTACCTCATGTAAAGCCTTTGCTTCCTGCAGGTTTTGCACACTGACTTTAAAACCGTAAGAGTTGTTTAAAGATGGTCCTTCAATCTGAGAAGTTTCTTTCTTTGGGGCATTGAGAGCAGCAAACTGATTCTATTGAAAGAAATATATGCAGCAAAAAGATGAAAATCTATAGATTAATATATTTATGTTTCATTCTTTAGGTTACTGTTTTCCTATTTAGCAACCTAAAGTTAAAAGCTCCTCTACAACAATTATAAGGAAACTTTCACTTAGCCCTTGTCTACACGACGAGTTAGGGTACGTCTACACAGCAAAAAAAACAAAACCAAACCAAACCCCAGAGCAGCAAGTCTCAGAGCCTGAGTCAACTGACTTGGGCTTGTACCACAGGGATAAAGATAACTGTAGATGTTTGGGCTCGGGCTGGAGCCCAGGTAATAAGACCCCAGCAGGGTCTCAGTACCAGGGTTCCAGACTGAGCCCAAATGTCTAAATGGCTATTTTTAGCCTCGTAGTGCACACCCAGCCAGTTGACCTGAGCTCTGAGACTCGCTGATAGTTATTATTTTTATTTTGCTGTGGAGACGTACCCTTAGTGTGTAACAAGCCAGGATGTGAATCTACAGTGCAACATCTTGCCACGCACTAACTCACCATGTAGACAAGACCTTATCCTACCTTCTTGTGTCTGTTTCCAATAGGAAACCAAAGCAACTGTTGTATCAACTTCCCTTGTTGGTCTAATTTTAATGAAATCTCATAGTGTAACAGAATTTTAAAAAAGGGGCAAGTGCCTCTTCAATTTTAACTTTCAGAAGGTTTCAAAGCCACGAAAAAGTACATTATAAAGGGGATTTTGGTCAACATGTGGTACTTATAAACTGAGCAATGAAGTAGTCACTTTTACATTGATCAAACCTGTATAATAGATTCATCTAGAAGCACCTATTTACATACTGTATAATTCCATCTCTTGGTTGTGTGTTTGTTTATATATACATGCACTTATTCTCACTATTGTATATTGACACTAAAATTTTAACATTGAAACAACAAATGAAAGTTTGTAATGATCAATTTTTTACAAAAAAATCATAACAATATATAGAAAGAGAGACATTTTAGGATTTGATGTGATCAAATAACATGTTTATCACTTTGCTCTCATTATTCCTTTTGTATTTGTATCCTTATAATTCCTATTTAGTTACCATGATTACTCTGTCTAGTGTGTATGTTTATTACACATGCACACACACAGATAACCATAATTTCCCAGATTACAACAGCAAAAACAAAGCAAAAGCCCATGAAAAATAGACAATTTATCACAGACTCTACAAATTCTAAAAATTGAAAAGGTCAAAATATAAGTACAAGTGAGATAAAGGTACTTGTTCATCTTGACACATGGACTATTTTTGCTTCTGAACTTGAAAGCGCACTTAAATGTAATTTAATAAATATGAATCTTTGTTTCCAATTCTTATTTACCTTCACTTGTGTTGTTAAAAGTACTCTTCGAAGAGTGTCAGAGTTACTTCCTCTTCTATGATTCAATTTCTGCATCTTTGGTTCTGTAAAAACATAGAACAAATGCAAATGTCATTTAGTTTCCCCCAAACATTCTCAGAAAACTGAACTACCTACCAGGAAACAGAAAATTCTTCTATCTAATATAATGTGCACAAATTGATCACCTCCAGTCCAAAGAACAGCTTTGATAGGCTAGTGTGTTTTACAGACTATATTGCACTGTATAATAAGACAAAAACACATGGTTATCATGGACAGTCTTAAAATTTAAGATATTTAATATTTATATTCTAATTTCAAAGTAAGTATGTGTTTGAAACATACCAGCGACTTAAGCAAAAAAGACTTAATGACTCAAAAATACTCTACATTTAATTTCAATTATGTTGTTCATGTTTTAACCATCACTTTAGAATTCATATTCTAGCCACAGTACCACAGTTTTTAAGGTGTTCTGACACGCAAATCTTAATTCATAATTGAATAATTACTTTCACTGGATAAACGCTTGTGAAATATATCCCTTTCAAAAATAAAAACATGTTTAACTTGCCCTTCCTGTAGAGAGATGGTTATTTTTCAATTATTTCAAAGTATATTAATCTCTTTTCCTATTATTTGCAGGAAATGTTTTTGTACCTTTTCTTGTTGTACCTGGCTTAATTAATAAATTTACCTGTTGATAAAGGAGTAAAATCAAGTGCTTCAGCTATTCTTTCTTGACATTTTCTCTGTACAATGGGTGTGCTATGTAGGCAAACTGATTCGGAATTTCCAGCATCTTCTCTGACCAGAAGTGGAGATGTGCTGAAGGATGCCCGACCTTCATCTTTGACATGTTTCTGTACATTCTCACTGTGTGCTGTGCCATTTTCTTCCACAGGAGACGAAATTATGTTCTGACTCTGCCAGTCTGCATCTTCTAAACTAGATGGTTTGGAATCTGGGGATGCTGCTTGTTGCCAAGGAGGAAGCACTGGTGAATCTGGTGAACTATAATTGACATAATAATCATCATCCTCTTCTTCTTTATCAAGTTCTATTGCTGAAGGAGCAAGCAGCAATGTCCTGCTTTCAGGTGGAGTTTTACTGGGTTCTATGGTATTTGTAGAAATCTGTACAGTATTAATATATTTATCACAAGTTTCCTTGGTCTGTGTTGGTGTAGGATCTGCCTGTGAAACAGGAGCATCTTTTGTAGGCACAATAGGTATGCTGTCTTGCAGGCTAGGTAAACTGAAATTCTTAGCTGCTTTTATCACTTCAGTAGGCTGATCTATAGGCAATGCTATGGACCTGAAATTCTCTGCTGCTTTCTCAGTGTCAACAGGCTGATCCTTAGGCAACTTCTTGATATGCTCATACTCTTCTTTGGCATGAAGCCACGTCTGAACCTGTTGGCGACTCGGTGCGCATTTACACGGCATGATGACTATTTTTTTATCTTTGCTAGTTTTATGGCTATTAATTTCTCCTTTGCCAGCAATGGAATGACAATTACGTGGCGGTGAACCTGGTCTAGGACTTTGTGTCATGGCTGAAAATGCAGTCTTCCAGAGGCGTAGTCCTTCCAATGAGAAATCTCCCTCAAACTCATGCAGATCATTTGGAAGTCTAGTTTCTACTGTGAGAAGCCGTCCTCCAATCTCCCTGTAAAGAGAATATTTTAAACTATTATTCTGCCCTAAACTGGAAATCTACTGAGAGTAACTCCTTTCTTTCTTTCTAGTGGAGGGATGGGAGTTTCTGAATCACTCTTGTGCCCCAAGGATCTCTTCCAAATGTTACCTGCTTTACCTTTTATCTTCCACACAACGTATCCTATAACAATCATCAACTTTTCAAAAGAGGAGTGACGTAGTTCCATCCAGACTCTATCAAACACTCTCCTGAATCAGCAAGAGAAATCACTAAAGGAAATCACTTTTCCCTCAGAGATAGAGCATGCCACCTCCACACAGCTCTCAACTCCTATTAGTTCAAGAATGTGAGAACAAACCGGAGTCTCTAACATCATGGAGAGTAGTTCAGTACAGTATTTTAAACTACTGGAAAGGCCATTTTTCACACTAAAACAAAATTAAATTTTAACTGTCGGTAATAATATATTTGCCAAGACAGTAGCTTGATGTTTTGAGGTAGAAAATATTAAAACATGATGTAGTTCCAGAAAGGAAGCAGAAATCCCATTTGGTTAAAGAATCACAGGTGAAGGACCACTAAGCTTTCTGATCCTGATGTAAAATGCCAATGAATTTCTGGAAGAAGCAGCTGTTAGTACATTTAGTACAGAATTAGTAAAGGTAACACATGTACAGCTTCAGCATTGTGAGGAAGCATCCCTTAGTACACTGTGAACATATGACCAGTTTCACTACTTACATACATCATAGCATGGTCAACAATTGTCATCGATTAAAGGTATGGGGTATCTATGCACTTGTCAGAATTACAGGCAGTCCTCAAGATTAAAACCAGGAAGAGTCCTAATAGCTGTAATCTCTAGAGCAGGAATGGACAACAGGTGGACTGCGGGCCAAATATGGACCACCAGACGCTTCTGAATTGACTACAAACTCTTTTTATTTACTTACTATCATTATTGCTATTGTGGTGTGTAAAATGTTTCTCTGGAGTCTGGACCTTGACTATACCTTGACCAAGAAATTTGGACCTTACAAAAAATAATGGACTATCCCTGCTCTATAGCAAGTCACATGGGCAGATGTCTTCCTTCACCAAAGGAGAAGATAGCAGCTCATTCTTCCTTTGATCAGCAAAATTGGGACAGCAAAATTGGCATGTGGCATTAAAGTGGATAACGGTAAGGAAAGGACAATTATTTTATTTAACTACAGAGTTAAAACAAAAGCCTTATCACTTCAAATCTTTTACATCGGAGAGTGAAAAATTCCTATATATAGTTAAAATTAGCTTTAGGAATACATGTAGTTAGATTTAACATAATTACAAATATACATATAAATAGAAATGCCTTGTAATAAAAGTGTACAGACAAATTACCTTGGCTTTTCTGGTGCATCAGACGGATTGCTGCAAAATGGTTCTTGGTAAATTGTTTCTGCAAGGTCATGATCTAGCAAAGTTGCCATGATTTCTTCACGACTTGGTGGGGACATGAGAGGTTTAAGAATGTGAGCAGTACGAGGCGTAAAACTTCCATTCTTTGACTGTGAGGGAGAACTGGTTGATCTTGGTGAACTATCTGGAGTTGGAGTTAATCCTTCATTGTTTCTTGAAACATACAACTCTAAATCCTCAGAAGCTGCATCCACGAGCTCACCATCCGGAGAAGACAATACGGAAGTAAAAGAGGTATTAATTGAACCAAGTGGCTGACATGGTTCAAAAGTGGTTTCTTTTCTAGTGCAGCTTTGAATGAAGTCTGAACAGCTTGACTGTGGAAGGCTAAGAAATACCTCTTTATTTACTGGATTTCTATTCAACTTGAATTTCTCATTTACATAGTCCCCTGCCTGTTGCGTACAGAAAATATCTACCGATGAGCTAGTTCGAGATGCTGAAGGATGAACATTGTTTCTCCACTGACCATGGCGATGGTTCTCATTGTTATCCATAGAGGTTTTCTGAAAAAGTTCAGGACTTAGAGCACCAGATGTTATCCATGTACTTGGGTCTGAAGAGCGATGTTTTTCTTCCTCAGATTTTTGGCTATTATGACTGAAAAGTTCATTTTCTGCTGTTTGTCCAGGAAAAAGATCCTGAACTGCATCACTCAAAAACTTCTGTGGCAGACTTTGATCTGCTGGGACAAACTGACTTGCAGAGTACAAACTACAAAATCCAGTCTGCCCTATGGTATTAATATCAAAATTGTAATTATGGTCTGGTGACAGGCTGTCTTCAAGTGAGTAACAGCTTTCAAAGCCTGGGTCTGAAAAAAAAATGGGGCTGTCATCAGATATAAAATGGTCAATCTGATTAGTGTTATACTGGTTTGAAGAATCCACTTTTAAAGGTTTGGGAGCTTTTTCTTTAGGTTTTGTATTTCTGGGAGTGCGAGACTTTCTTGATGATGTGACTGACTGTGATCTTTTAATTGCTTTATGCTGTTCAGGAGAGCAAGAAATACTTTTGTTTATCTGAGGGGAAACTGATAATGGCTCTTGCAAAATACCTGCATGTTGTGCTTTTTGCTGTCTCTTTTGTAGTAACTCTTTTAGAACAGCTAATCCAGACTGTCCTTCACTGAATGCTGATGGGGTCATTACAGTCCTGTTTTCACACTGGGAGATAGTTTTTGTTTGCGAGATGGTTTCTGACAAAGACCGATGTTTTATTCTTTCAGGTTTAAAATGAGACATATCAAAAATAAATCCTCTCTGTTTTTGCTCCCATTTTAGCTGTTTCACTGGATTCCTTAAAGAAGTTACAAAACAGTTCTTAGGCAACTGAAGAGATCCATGGCTTTCCTCAGATGATTTAAGTATAGAAGAAAAAGGATCAGCATGTTTTGATGCTTCTGGTAAGCACACAATCTGCTGTTGATTATTGTCTTTACAATGCAAAAAATTAGTGGTATGCAACTGATCTGTCTTCATTGTATCTAGAAAGCTATGAGTTTCATTTAATTTTCCAGCTGATGACAAGTATCTATTCTGTGAATTTATAATCTCTTCTGTCTTTGTAGATGTTTTATCTTTAGAGATACATACATTCTGTGTTACCTGAGATGAGTGGTTAGATGGGTCAAATATATTATTTTGAATCAAACTAGATTCCTTCATTCGAAACACAGCATTTTGACTCTTAGACCTTTGGGAGTTAATTTTTATTTCCCTTCCAGGTATCATAGGAGCAGAAATGACAGATGAATGAAGATTTTCTCTTGGAGTAGACAAACCTTGTAAATCCACAGGCTTATCAGTTTCCAGCAATGGATGAAAACAGCCAGATGAATTTCCTTGTACATCAGCTGTTGAGGGGAGCTGTGTTGATGGTAGATGTCCTGTTGAATAGCCAGTCAGAGGAACATCTTTCTGAGTAAGAAGTGGTTGTGAGCTGCCAAAGTTGTGAGTAATTTCAGGCAGATCTTGATGTTTCAGCACAAATTTAACTTCTGCAGCAGAACAAGTATTTCCTTTTTCATCTTTAACTGTCATACGCTTTCTTGACATTTTTTCAGCTATTTTTTGTCTCTGTTTTGTCCTAGGTTTCTTCTTTCCATCATTTGCTGTTTTATTAGTCTGATTAATCTTGTTCCTTTTCTTAGTAGCTACAGTAGCAAATTTCTTTTTACATTTCTTAACCTGAGTTTTTGCTCGACTATTTTTTCCTACAATGGAATTAACAGTCTTGCTGATGTACATGTTAGGACTCTTAATAAGTAAAGCTTCTTTGTCTAGTCCATTCATAATTTCTTCTGCTTTTGGATCAGTGGGAGACCAGCAGCGAGGGGGAGATGCATTTACTGGGCTTATGCTTCTCTCAGAGAGAAAACCTAATTTAGACATAACGTCACTATAATGATAGTCACAGTCTTCAGCTTCAGCATTATAAGATGGTGAAGGGGGAGAAAGGATTGCATGAGTTCTTTTTCTGAAAGATAAAGTTCTTTTAATATTTTTACTACTTGCTTTTTGTGGTTTTCCAACTTTTTTCTTAGCTGACTTATGTTTTGCTTTCCTCCTGTGACTTTTCTTTGGTGTTAATGGATAAATAGGATATTTGGTTGCAGGGGAGTCAGGAACGTTTGGCCAAAAGTCCTTTAAAGGTGCAAGCTTTTTATATAGGTTCATCTTTTCTTCTGTAAGTATCACTTGTTCCTCACTAGAGTCTATTTTTCCTATTTTAACAAGCATATTTTTTCTGCCTCTAAATCTATTAATGATAATGTATTTGATAATAACAGGTGGCAGTTTTTTAGAGAGTTTTCTACGTTTTCGAGATTTCTGAGACCCATCCAAACTTTCAACACTTTCTATGGGCTGAGGTAGGCTAATTTTTGAGTTGTGCATGACAAAACTTGATTCACTGTCTTCAGTCTCATAATTTACTTTTCGTTTAGTTCGGAGTGTATATTTATTCCCACATAATCCAAATGACTGCTCTGTTTCCAGGGATCCATCTCTAAATTGGCAGTCAATACAATTAGCATTATTTGTAGGCATTTTGTTTTCAAAAGCACCATGAGGAACTTGAACTAAATCGCTAGGTAATGCACTGTCCTTGTCAGGAATGTTACTGCAAGCATCATCTCGTGGATAGCAGCTTTCCTTCATGGATGCAATATCACTGACACCTGCAGGCTCCTGATGATTGCCAAGACCCAGTTTCTTTTTATTCAGCTTTAACCTGGATTGTCTGTTGCCCTGCTGTAATTTATACGTCACAGGAGCTAATTTTTGTGGTCGGCTGAGACAGTTAGAAAGAACCACACTGGGAAAAAACATATAATGTGCTGCTTGTTGACTGAGGCTTGGTTTTTCTGTCTTATGCTCCTGAAATTCTTCATACCTAATTTTAAGTTTATTAAGGCTACCTTCTTCGTCAGTGCTACTTTCAACAGAATGCCCCGCAGTTCGATTCCCTCCTGAGCAAGACACCAAATCACAACTTTCTGTTACCGTTGAAGGGAAAAAGCTACTTGTGCTGCTGGATTTTTCATTTGCTTCAGAGGGTATTTTATTTTTGGAGAGGCTTAACTCTGAAAAACTGAATGAGTTTTTACTCAACACACTATCACTAATGTGGCAGCTCATATGCATAAAAGAGGCATCGTCCTTTTCTACCTTTCTGATGCTGGTGTACTTCCTACTTGGTATCTGTCTGCTCACCGATGAAATATCTTCTTCATAGTCAAAAATATTATTTTCACATGAAGAAACTGGAAGAATATCCTTATTACTTTCCTTGTGAGAGTTTTCAGAATGGGCGCTATTGCTGAATGATGTTGGACATTTTGCAGCGTAAGTGCTTTCTTTTGTGAGAGAATGGACTGAAAGATCAGGTCTTGCTTCAGTGTTTGGTTGTGAAAGCTCTTCTACTAAATCTTCATTATTCAAAACATGGGAAGAAAGGGCACTTGTGTGTTTACACTGAAAAGTAATCTTAGCAGAAGATGGGGGTTCTAGCGTAGTAGCGTCTTTGTGAAACATCGAGGTCTTTACAGACATTTTACTTGTTGCAATTATGGAGGAGTGAGTTCGAGAACTTTCATTATTCAAAGGATTGTCTGGAATGGAAGAAAAGCAATTATTTTTACTTTTTCCCCCCTATTTCAAAATATTCCCCCACTTTAAGATATTAACCGTTTAAAGATACCTCTATGAAAGGAACTCCCATAAAAAATCCAAATCATATTTTATTTGTGGGCAAGATTGTTATGACAATGATTATGGCTACGTTTTAGGCTCGGGTATTTTTAGTAAAAGTAGTGGACAGGTCACGGACAGTAAACAAAAATTCACGGCCTGTGATCTGTTAATGACTTGTACTATAAACCCTGACTAAATCTTGGGTGCTTTGGGGCAGAGAGCAGCCCAGGGGCACTGCGAGTGCTCGGAGTGGAGGTGGGGGTTTGGAGTTTGGCGGGGCTGGTAGGCTCCTAGGTGTAGGGGCAGCCAGGGGGCTCCGTGTGCTACCCCCACCCCGAGCGCTGGCTCCACAGCTCCCACTTGCTGGGAGTCACGGCCAATGAGAACTGCAGAGGCAGTGCCTGCAGATGGAGGCAGCATGCAGAGCCACTTGGCCAGGCCTACACATAGGAGCCAAGGGACATGTTGCCACTTCCAGGGAGCCCCCCGAGGTAAGCACTGCCCAGAGCCCTCACCCCTCCTGCACCCCAACCCCCTGCCTCAGCTCTCTCCCCCGAGGTGAAAGTAGAAATAGGAACTTACCGGTACGGGGCTGGGTTGGGGCTGGCTCTGGCCCCTGGAAGGGGCGGGCCCTCGGGCGGAAGGGGCAGGGATGGGGGGGGGGTCCAGAGCCAGCCCCGGCCCGCCCTGTACCGGTAAGTGCCCTCCCCTCCCCCGCCGGGGTAGCAGCGGCAGCCGGGGGCTCCGGCAGCAGTTTAAAGGGCC
>NW_020664393.1:3680301-3694805 GCF_002925995.2 Terrapene triunguis | reverse complement strand
GGCAGCGGTTTAAAGGGCTGGGGCCGTAGAGGCAGCGGGAGCCCCTGACCCTTTAAATAGCCCCCGGAGCCCCACTGCTACTCCAGGGCTATGGGGACTATTTAAAGGGCCCAGGACCCCCCTGCTTCTACCGCCCCGGCCCTTTAAATAGCCCCCGGAGCCCTGGAGTAGCGGCAGCTGGGCTCTGGGGGCTATTTAAAGTGCCCAGGGCAGTAGAGGCAGTGGGAGCCCCGGCCCTTTAAATAGTCCCCAGAGTATTTAAAGGGCCTTGGGAAGCCGGGCCGCCCCAGTACGGCGCACTGGCTCTTGCCGGTATGCCGTACCGGGGTGTACCGGCTTACTTTCACCTCTGCCTCTCCCACACCCAAACTCCTGCTGCTGCTGCTGCAGGGGAAGGGGCACGGTGGCCCAAGATTGCCCGAGCAGCGGCTGGTGCAGCTGGCCCAGGGGCTACCTGAGCTGTTCAGTCAGCCCCTGGGCCAGCTGCACCGGTCACTGCAGAAATCACGGAAGTCCCGGAAAGTCACAGAATCCATGATTTCCATGACCTCCAGGACAGACTCGCAGACTTAGCTATGATGCATATGAGCATAGGAGTTGTCATACTAGATCAGATCATTTAAACAACTAGTTCAGTAGCCATTCTGCCAGTCATTCCTAAATACTATATATATACACACATGCCAAATTTTCAAACCAGTGACAGATTTTAGGCTTCTAAATCCACCTATAGATACCTAAATACAAGTGGCCTGATTTTCAGGAGTGCTGACCTACCAATGCCAATGATGTCAAGGAAGCTGTACATGCTCACTACCTTTGAAAATCAGGCTTCTTATTAGGATTACTAAATTTAGCAATAGAGACTTAATTTCAGATTTTGAGATTTAGCTATAGTTATTTGCTTTGCTCCTGTTTCAACTTGCATTATTTATTGTTCTGTGTCTATCTCCATGCATTTCCATAAATCATGGAAACCCAATGAAGGGTTTGTTTGATTATTCAGATAAAAAGATAACAATAGGGTAACATTCAAGAGAAGAATGCCAGACAGCTCATCAGCTGAATAACTGAAGAGTTTGCCAAAGGGTCATTATTTACTGTTAAGTAGTAAATACATGGTATACAACCTCTCTCTCACCTGTGATTGTATACTATTACTTTCAAATTTGCAATGCAATGAGGCACCATCACAACATATTATCATAACCCTTCATGGATTATTTTAAAATATATTTCTAAAATGCAAAATCATTCCAGAAAGTATATGCTTAAAAAGGGTGTTTAAAAACCAAATTCTTGCCTCATTGAACATATGCAAATTGCATTAATTGTATAGAGATTTGTGCACGTGCATAGGAGGGCAAAATTTGCACCCAAGGGAGGTAATTAGTAAGAATTTCATGCTAACCAGCTAGATTTCAGACTAAGAAATACGGTGTTGTAGAGTTTAAATTTAATCTGCAATTTCAAGTTTGTAGTCCATTTAGTATAATTAATACGGTATCTCAAAACTATATTAAAAAAATGTTGATGTAACCATGTTGGTCTCAGAATATGAGACACACAAGCAGGTGAAGTAATATCTTTTACTGGCCCAACTTCTGTTGGTGGAAGGTACAAGGTTTGTGTCACTCTGCTTCTTTCCCCAGACCTGAAGAAGAGCATCTTGAAAACTTGCACCTTCCACCAGCAGAAGTTGGTCCAATAAAAGATATTCCCTCACCTACCTTGTCTCTCTCATTAAAGAAAAATGACTACTATTAATAGAAAAACAACTAAAGCAAATACTTCATCTTAATATTAGGATCCCTTTGCCACAGAACCAAGTATTTGTTCAATAAATAATAATAATTTGTTCAAAATAATGTGATCTATATATTATCTTTATATAAGTATATTGAACTATGTGTGTGTGTGTGTGTGTGTATGTATTTCATTACCTTGTTCAATATACTTATATAAAGATAATATATAGATCACACTACTAAAAGTAAGTAGAAAATAATATTTAGATATTCTCTTATCATCAAACTCAGACAACTCACACTATGAATTGAGGTCATTTCAGACCTTTTTTAATTTTTGCAGAGGTAATGAGGGTAAGGGGAGAATATTTTTTTTTAAATTCTGAAACTTGAAACTTCTTCCTTGCTAACTTGTTCCTGCTTGCCGTTTCACAGTTTTAAACTCATGCAATTTCAGGATATAGCTATGCAATATATTGAATGAAATGCAGGCTGAAAGTGAGTTGCACTGTATTAATTATGGGTGGTATATAACTGAAAAACAGTACATAGGGAGTCTGGATTCTTTCACATGTTTACTAAATTCAATATACTTACAGTGAAATCCTGGCAGACTTAAACGGGCTCATGAAAGTAGTAATTTCTATATTGAGTATGCATAATAAAAATTTTAAACAGAAAAATCCTTATGGTAACTGGATGAGCTTTACCCTCTCCTTTAAGACTAACAGAAGACCCTCTTTACTCAGACCATAACATTAAAAAAAAAAAAAAGGCAGGGTGGGAGAAGGAAGGTACAGTTGGGAGAATCAGAAGCCTTTTATGAATAATCATCTTATAAGCCAATTTACAGAATTTAAGGGACATTTCCTGCAATGTGTTGAGAGCACCTCCTTCCCACTGACTTGGGAGTTGAAAGCAATCAGATCTTCCAGGATTGGTACATAGATCAGGAAACCACTTATGTTCCAAGAAGTAACTCAATTTTTAAAGTAGTTTTACCATTTACTTACCACCGTTTTCATCTGCAGTTCCATCTAACTGAGGTATAGAGAGATTAGCTAGAAGCAAACTGTTACCACTCCATTCCATTTCTTCTTCTGAAGATGAATCCTCCTCTTCAGTTGAGCTTCTATGCATATTTTTGCTCACTGACCTAAAGAAAATTAAGCAACCCTGATAAGAGCAGGATATTTTAGATTGCAAAAAAACTCTGGCTGGAAAGAATTATGGTGGAGGTAAGTGGGAATGTCTTTTCAGGGATGAGAGGAAAGGCAAATATATTTGTCAGATATTTCATTGAGACACAAGAATATTGTTCTGTGGTTTTACTGTGATATCCACTACCATAATGGTAGTCAGGAAAAAGTAGACAAGATCTGTGGCACCTGAGTGATACTTTGATTTTGTATCATACGGATTCCAATTTGACAGTGCTTAATAGCAACTGAAAGTCTGAAGGAAACTGAGTGGTCTGTGTGAGATGAGCTGGTGCTCTGTCTAGCTTGTGATGCATCTATTTCAGTAATGGCTTTTTGTTGTTTTTTAAATAAGTCACTAGGCTGCCAAGCCAGTACTTCTCCAGATCTGAAAAAGAGCTCTGTGTAGCTCAAAAGCTTGTTTCTTTCACAAACAGAAGTTGGTCCAATAAAAGATATTACTTTACCCACCTTCTCTCTCTCTAATATCCTGGAACCAACATGGCTACAACAACAATGTAAACAAAATGAGTACTAGCATAGGACAAAAAAAAAAAAGATGGGTGGAAAAAAGGTTCACCTAAAGTTTAAGAAAGACATTGGGGGAGGGAGCGGAGAATCAGAAAATAAATAACGCAGAAGCTCTGCGTTAGAGTGATTTTTTTCTTTAAAATACAGCAATCCATAGTGTTCCATACAGCTAAGCTATTTGGTGGCTCCAAAACAGAACGCTAGAAAAACTATTAAGCAATTTAAAATTTTATGAAAATAAAAAGGGATACAAAACCTATCTTAATAGAAATGTTTTTAAAATATTTTATAATTTTGTATACCAGAATGGCATTATGGGTTACTAGCCTGAAAATGTAAATAAGTAGTAATTTATAAACTCATAGGAATGCAAAAAAAAAAAAAAATGTGAAATCTGTCCACTGAATCATTTTTTGTACTAATATAACAAAGTATCAAGATTAAATACTTTGAAAAGAGTGATGTCCAAAAAAAGGGAAATATTTTTATCCAATTTTCCTTTTGACAATATTTTGAAGGAGGAAAAAGTAATATCAGATAGGAAAAAAGGCTTTGTGTCCAAAAAGTATGGGAACTGGAAGTCAGGTAATCCAAGTTCTATTCCCACGTCTAATAGAGTTTTTCTGTATGTCGTCAGGAAAGTCAGTTAATCTCTCCATGCCTCAATTCTTCCATCTTAAAAATGGGGATCTTAATTATTTCCTACCTCAGAAGAGAGTTGTTAGAATTAATATATTAATATTTGTAAAGTGCCTTGAGTTTCTTGAATGGAACTCAAATACGTAAAGACCTGATCAGAATTTGGGTGGAGAAATGCTGGATATAACTTCCATCGGGGCCTGTCAATACTGAGTTGACAAAAGAGGTCAATACAGAATGACACAAGGCGCTCCAGGAGTCCTTTATCTTAAAGAATCAGCCTACTGCTCAGGGACGGCCAAACTTTTTGGCCTGAGGGCCGCCATCGGGTTTCGTAAATTGTATGGAGGGCCGGTTAGGGGAGGGGGTCGTGGCCTGGCCCCCACCTCCTATCTGCCCCCCCCTCCGGGACTCCTGCCCCATCCAACCCCCCGTTCCCTGATGGCTCCTCTGGGACCCCTGCCCCATCCACACCCTCCCGCTCCCTGTCCCCTGACTACCCCCAGACCCCCGCCGCCCCATCCAACCCCTCCTCTCATTCCTGACGGCCCCCCCGGGACCCCTGCCCCATCCAACCACCCCTTCTCCCTGTCCCCTGACTGCCCCTTGCCCCCCCATCCAACCTCCCCTCCTTCCTGACTGCCCCCCCGGGACCCCTGTCCCCATTCAACCCGTTTCCCCCCCAACCACCATCCATACCCCTGCTCCCAGACCACTACCCCGAACTCCCCTGCCCTCTATCCAAACTCCCCTGCCCTCTATCCAACCCCCCCTACCCCTTTACCGCGCTGCCTGGAGCATCAGGGGCTGGTGGTGCTACAGCCGCGCCGCCCGGCTGGACCTGGGCCACGCTGCCACCGCGCAGCACAGAGACCGGGTCAGGCCGGGCTCTGCAGCTGCGTCGCCCCAGGAGCTCACAGCCCTGCCGCCCAGAGCATTGCGCCGGCGGCAGAGCGAGCGAGCTGAGGCTGCAGGCGAGGGGGAACAGCGGGGGAGGGGCCGGGGTGAGCCTCCCGGGCCAGGAGCTCGGGGGCCGGGCAGGACAGTCCCGCGGGCCGTAGTTTGCCCACCGCTGCTACTGCTGGTGGTCCAGAAAAGAAGTGTGCACTGTAAGATTTAATCATTGACCTCAAGGTGAATGGGAACACATGGTGCTATTGTTGGACTGTCAGGTCAGTCTTTACAAATGTATTTCCTAAACATTGACTCCAGGTACATCAAGTGTCAAACATATACAGTAAAGCTCTAAACTGATTATAATGGAAAGGATGACAGATCAGGAACATAGATACAGGAAAAAGTTACCTTAAAATATGTTCTCAACAGCAAAATTAGAGGCTTGGATACAAAAAACATGCATATAAAACTGATTATCAAGTGTCACCACTTTAAAAGCCATATCTAGCCTGAGATCTCCCAATGCTCAACGGGAGTCCCTTCTGTAAGTCAGAGATAGTGTCTGAGTATTTAAGTCACTTCATTTAGAGTTACATATTCACGGGAGTTGAAAACATGAAGTATTTGGGAAAAAGGACAAATATTTCTTTAAAAAAAGGAAAAAGCCTGTTTTCCATGTCAAATACATACCTTCTTTTTTCCCCATGCTCTTCATTGCTGCTATCCCATCTTTGGGACATTAGCAAACTGAGTTCCATCTCTTCCTTTTCAATCTGTGGTTCATTTTCTTCATCATCACTGTTCTGGAGATTTCTGTAGCTTCCAAGAGAATGGTTTTGAGATAACATTCTGTGTCCTCCCATTTGATACCCATCATCCTCCAAGCCAGCCAACAGGTGTATCATGGCCTGATCAGAACTACTGTCCACTGCAAAAAAAGCCCACACAGACATAATTTTTACCTACATTTTATCCTACTTGTAAATGAATGTTTAGTTATAGTATCTCAGTAAAATAACTTTAAAATACAATTCCTAACCATTTTTAATCAATTAATTAGGTAGTGATGGGAGTTGGTGGAGGCACCAGAAACACATCTCTCTTCATGGCCACCTTATTTTCCATTTCCCTGTTTTACATCACCCTCCCTACCTGTCAGGCTCCAATCCTGATAGCCTTATACCTATTCCTTACTTTTCTTCCTTCTTGCTCTGGTTATACTAATTTCACTCTCATCAATGCTCCTTTCTCTCCAATTCCTTCCACCCCCTCACACTTGGTGAAAAAGGCTCTCTCCCTTCATTGCAGCAGTTGAAGTCATCTTCTTTTGCTCTCTTCTCTTCCTAAGTAACTTAACCTCTCTTGCCTAATCAATTCCCAGGCTGCCAACTCCCACTGACTCCTGTTCACATTCAATTCCCTCCTCAAACACTCTTCTCTGCTTTTCCTCCTATACTCGTCTGCACCCTTCACTGTCCAAGATTTTGCCTACTTTTAAAAAAAGCAAAATTGAAAGCATCCAGGAAGAATATTCCTCCTCTTCTTCCACCCCTAATTCCTTCTTTCTATTGAGGAGATCTATTTTCTACTATTTGCCATTAATCCCACAAGTTGTTCCCCTGATCCTATCTTTCTCTGTATATGGAGATATACCTATCTCATAGAACTGGAAGGGACCCTCGAAGGGTCATCGAGTCCAGCCCCCTGCCTTCACTAGCAGGACCAAGTACTGATTTTGCCCCAGATCCCTAAGTGGCCCCCTCAAGGATTGAACTCACAACCCTGGGTTTAGCAGGCCAATGCTCAAACCACTGAGCTATCTCTCCTTTCATCCCCGGTTTTCCTCCCTCTCCCATATCTTTATATGTTCTCATTCCTTGGGCTGCTTTGTCTCTGCCTTCAACTAAAGAATCATAAAAATGTAGGGCTGGAAGGAATCTCGAGAGGTCATCTAGTCCAGCCCTCCATAATGTGGCAGGACGAAGTATACCTAGACCAGGGGTTCTCAAACTGGGGGACGGGATGGCTGAGGGGGTCATGAGGTTATTATGTGGGGGGTTGTGAGAGGACAGCCTCCACCCCAAACCCCACTTTGCCTCCAGCATGGTGGCAATAATGGTGTTAAATATATAAAAAAGTGTTTTTAATTTATAAGGGGGGGCGCACTCAGAGGCTTGCTATGTGAAAGGGTCACCAGTACAAAAGTTTGAGAATCACTGACCTAGACCATACCTGACAGGTGCTTGTCTAACCTTTCCTTAAAAGCCTTCAATGATGGGGATTCTTCAACCTCTCTTGGTAACCTATTCCAAATACTTAACTATCCTTATAGTTAAAAAAGTGCTGCAGATTAAGCCCATTGCTTCTTGTACTACCTTCAATGGACATGGAAAACAATGGATCATCATTCTCTCTGTAACAGCTCTTAACATACTCGAAGACTGTTATCAGGTCCCCATTCAATCTTCTTTTCTCTAGACTATACATACCCAGGTTTTTTCCCTAGCCTTTCCTCATAGATCAGGTTTTCTAAACTTTTCATCATTTTTGTTGCTCTCCTCTGAACTCTTTCCAATTTGTCTACATCTTCCTTAAAGTGTGGCACCCAGAACTGGAAACAGTACTCCAGTTTCAGAGGGGTAGCCGTGTTAGTCTGGATCTGTAAAAGCAGCAAAGAGTCCTGCGGCACCTTATAGACTAACAGATGTATTGGAGCATGAGCTTTCATGGATGAATGCATCCGACGAAGTGGGTATTCACCCACGAAAGCTCATGCTCCAATACATCTGTTAGTCTATAAGGTGCCACAGGACTCTTTGCTGCTAGTACTCCAGTTGAGGCTTCACTAGTGTCAAATACAGTGGAACAATTCCTTTCTCTCTCTTAGATACGACACTCCTGAAAATACAGCCCAGAATATTAGGCCTTTTCTACACTGCAGAGTTTTGTCGGCAAAAGGCAGCTTCTGGTGGCAAAAAGTGGAGGTGTACACACTGCAATGCCACTATTGGCGACAAAATAAAACCACCTTGACGAGAGACAAAGGGCTTTTTGCAGCGAAGTTAAAATGACAGTGTCAGTATAAACACTGCCATTCGTCCCAAAGAGCGTGCAGATGCTCCCCCAGTATCCCACAATGCCCGCCGTGACTGCTCTGCTCACAGTTTTGAACTCATCTGTCCTGCAGGCATGTACCCCTCCCCTTTCAAAGCTCTATGAAGTTCTGACAGCTCAGCATGCTGCTCTGCTCTGGGAAAAAAGAGCAAATCATTAACGTGGAATGCTGTTGTCTCCTGCACTAGGAACACAGAAGCAGGCAGGCAGGGGCGAGTGTGTGTGTGAGACTGCTGTGCAGAGCCAAGGAGGGAGGTGGGGGCCTGATGTCCGGGGTGTCCCCCTCCCCCTGCCTCAGAACTGGTTGCTTTCAGCAGCTGAGACAGCATACTCACTCTCCCCCCAGCATACACATTCTCTCACATATACCCCACCCATACACACTGTCTCTCCCCCTCCACACACTCACTGTCACACGCTCCCCCACCCACTCCTCCCCACTTCAGTTGAAAAGCGGTTGGCAATCTTAATAGGATACCCATGGAACAATGGGATTAAGAAACTGCATCATGTGACACTGTACCTGCCCCATGAGGCAGTGCAAACCCTTCCAAAAGCACCCTGCGGCCAATTGCACAGTGGGATAGCTACCCACAATGCACTGCTACTATAGTAGCTCTATATTGATGCAAGAGCTACTAGTATGGATACAATCTGCCGACACAAGGAGCGTAGTGTGGACATGAAACAGTGGTTTAATTAAAGCGCTTTAATTAAAGTGACATAACTTTTGGCAACAAAACTCTGCAGCCTAGACATAGTCTTAGCCTTTTTTGCAGCTGCACCACTTTGTTGACTCATATTTAGGGCCCCACCAAATTCATGGCCATGAAAAACGCGTCACAGACTGTGAAATCTGGCCTCCCCCCATTAACGATTTAGAGACCCTAATACAGGGGCATTTAACCGTTAAATATTCCTCCTTTCATCATGCTCTAGTTCAATCAGAAGTTATGGGAATGATGCAGAAATTACTGGGTAAAATTCTGTGGCCAGTGTTATACATAGGACCCTACCAAATTCACGGCCATGAAAAACGCGTCATGGACTGTGAAATCTGGTCTTTTGTGTGCTTTTACCCAATACTATACAGATTTAAAGGAGGAGACTACTGTTTCTCAAATTGGGGATCCTGATCCAAAAGGGAGTTGTGGGGTGTGTGTGTCAGAAGGTTACTTTAGGTGGGGAGGGTGTCACGGTATTGCCACCCTTAGTTTTGCGCTGCCTTTGTAGCTGGGTGATGGGAAAGCAGCGGCTGTTGGCCAGGCGCCCAGCTATGAAAGCAGCACCCCGCTAGAAGCAGCACAGAAGTAAGCGTGACAATACCATACCATGCCACCCTTACTTCTGTGCTGCTACCTTCAGAGCTGGGCGGCCAGAGAGTGGTGGCTGCTGACTGAGGGCCCAGCTCTGCAGGCAGCAGCGCAGAAGTAAAGGTGGCAATACCATACCATGCTCTCCTTACTTCTGTGCTGCTGCTGGTGGCAATTCTGCCTTCAGAGCTGGGTTCCCAGACAGCAGCCACCACTCTCCAACTGCCCAGCTTTGAAGGCAGCACCACCAGCAGCGCAGAATTATGGGTAGCAGTATCACAACCCCCACCTACAATAACCTTGTGACCCCCTCCCCACCCCCACACAACTCCTTTTTGGGTCAGGATCCCTACAAGTACAACACCTTGAAATTTCAGATTTAAATAGCTGAAATCATGAAATTTACTATTTTTAAAATCCTATGTCCATGAAATTGACAAAAGTGGACCCTGACCTTGGTAGGGCCCTACTCATATTCAATTTGTGATCCACTATAACCCCCAGACCCTTTTCAGCAGTACTAACATCTAGCCAGTTATTCCCTATTATTTGTAGCTGTGCATTTGATTTCCTTCTTAAGCCCAGTACTTTGCAGATGTCTGTATTGAATTTCATCTTGTTGATTTCAATTCAAATTCCTCTAATTTATCAAGATCCTTTTTTATCCACTTATCTTGGGGAAAAATTCTTCCCATCCCCACCACTTGTCTCTCTGATTACCATCCACCAATACCTCCAGGGAGCTGGTCTGTTAAAGCCAGCCTATGAGAGTTCTCTCTCGCCCCAAACCCAGAGAAAGAGAGCCGAGAAGAGTGTGAGCAATATAGGCAGGGGAGAGAACAGGCCAGCCAGGCCCCCTTTCTCTCTGACCCAAATTTTGGGACTCCAGAATCTCCTCAAGCATCCCCACACCTCTTAGAGACATATGGAACAGGAACTCCTCCCAGCACCTCTAGTTGGTTGACCTGGAAAATGACATTTTGAATTAGAGCGGCAGCAGCAGCAGAGCAGTTTTTACAAACCAGCTGGATTGGTGAGAGATTATAGAAGGTGACACTGGAAGGCAACCTTCTAAACTGCAAACTCCTTGGGTTAAGGAGTCTGCCTTCCTCTGGGTTTGATACAGAACTAAATACACTGAGGGAATGCAACAGTTGCCCAGTAGCAAAGAATGTATTATTCATGTCCTGGTTATACTCACTGAAAACTGCAGTCTGATTCAGTCTCTGAGACAGTGGATGAAAAATCTGACTATTTTCCATGACGTTTAAAATCGCTTCTTCATTAATAAGAGCATCCTCCTCTTTATTAGTATCCCTATTAGGTTCTTTAAAAAATTAGACAAAACTTGAAGGAGTAATATACATCAGTGTTTCAATATGAAAGCAAAACAATTTCTAAAAATCAGTTTGTGGCTATTAAACATTCAAGTATTTACAAATTATTTTAAAAGACTTCTAAAAAGTTTCTGTGGTTCTATCAACTATGAACATTTTGATCCACAAAATGTCTTTGTGGTGATGAAAATCCTGCAGATTTTGTGACTTGCTTCACATTCTTTGCACTGCTCAGGTAGCACAAAGAAAAACTAGCTCCCCAGTCAGATATGCTACTGACACAGAGAGGACCCAAGTGCATGTAGAGAGATGGCATAGCTGGCTCCTAAATACCCCTGGTGAAGAGTTTACTTTACTGGTGTTACAAGGAGCTAAAGTGAGGGCAAAGGTACTATTTAGTTCAGGCAGTCTATAACGAAGAGTCAAATCTTGCTCGATTTATTCATGCATAAAGTTCCAATGGCCTAAATATGTGAATGTGTAAGGCTTGGTCCCTAAAATTAATGTCACTGAAAATACTCACCTGTGTTCAGCTGCTTATCTTTGTGCACTTCCACCATATTGGCTGGTGAACATGGAACTGCTTTAGGAGAAAGTACCTCTGAATGTAGTGTTAACTCAGCAGAGAACTCCTCTGATCCATTACTGTAGTCCACTGAGCCTGACAATGTTCTATTTAATTTTAAAAAAAAATCTTTAAAATGACTATTCAGGTTAGTACAAAAGGTTATAAATCATAGGAAATGGCTGACTACTTACACAGAGAAGTCACTTTGCTTGAGGATTTCCTTAAGTCTCTTTTGAAAGATTTTTTCACTCTCTGTTGTTGGCACAAATCCACGATCTTTAAGATTTAAAAAAAAAAAAAAAAAGGTTTGTTATTTGGAGTTTTTACTCTAATTTATCAACACAAAGTAACTTGTGTATGACTGCTAGGATGATCGCTTATATTAGCAACTCACTAATAATCTTTTGAAAAAATATATTTGCTTAAAACCAGTTCAAATTTGAGTGTTACAACTGTGATCAGAAACCAAAGAAAGACAGTACAACCATAACCAATGCAGCTATTATTCCTGGGGGAATTCTGCGCCACTGCACACGTGCAGAATCAATTAACCGTGCATATTTTAAATTTTTTGTGCAGAAAAAGGCTTCTGCCAGAAAGTTGCTGCAGTTCCACCTTTTGCCCCATCTGAGAAGTCTCATTCACTGCACAACCTTGATTAATTCCAAGAGTACAGTTTTCCCTGTGCAATTAATTTTTAACCTGACCAAAACAATGTATTTTTCTCCTAACCTGGTTCTGAGAAATAACTACACTGTTTTAACTGAAACTTTGCCAAAAAAAGAAAAAACAGTTTGAGGAAGACACCCATAGCCTGGAAAACATCAGTCCAAATGGGTTGGGGGGGAAGATGTGGAGGGGGGGCAAATGGGGCAATTTGCCCCGGGCACCGCAGGGGCCCCATCAGCCCTGGCCCGGCAGCAGCCTGGGTCTTTGGCGGCATTTCAGCGGCGGGTCCTTCAGTGCTGCCGAAGACGCGGAGCGACTGAAGGGCCCCCGCCGCTGAAATGCCGCCGAAGACCCGGACCGCCGCCGGGTGAGTACAAGCACTGCAGCTCTCCCGCTTTGCCCCAGGCCCCCTGAATCCTCTGGGTGGCCCTGGAATATAGGGTATTATAATGGAAAGTGTCAGGCAACCTTAACTTTATTATACACAGCACAGACAACAACCTGTGCTGTGTATAATATATTCTGTTAATTAATATGATTTTGAATCAAATTTTCATATTTTAAAATACAAACATTGGATAATGCTCTTTCAATAAAATAAAAACAATAAATCTCAAAAAACCTGAAACTTAATACATTAACTTCAGCTCTGTATCCTACTCACCTCTCCTATAAAAATGTTCTATAGACAAACTGCACATCACTGTACACTTCATTTACCTTGTGAATCAGATGGACTAATCTGAGAAGATTCATTCTTCTCTCTCCGGCGCTGCTTTTCATCTTCCCATATAGCTTGCAAACCAGGGTTCCTCCCAATCTGGGCTGGAATATGCCAGAATACATCAAGGAAAGGTTGTCAGGGTGAAGAAACAAATTCTTTAAATAACTCTGACAATGGCATATTGTTCCACTAATAGCTTCGCATCAGTCCGCTGCTGTTCATTGCAAGTCATACCTTGCCTAGACATACTGGTGTAATGCAAAGTTCTGGCATAATTCCTCTATTTATTCCCTAGTAATCCTTGCTTTTGAAGACTCTTACTACTTAGTTGTGTGGACAAAAGCATAGCTTCTTTTGGCACCCATGCCAATGTTAATTCAGTGGTCATTAAACAAGATGTGGAAGAACCAAAATAACTGGAATTTTACATCCTTTTCTTACAGGCCAAAAAAGCCTACTGAGCTCCATTACCGAGATTCTGTGTTGTTCCTGCGATGCTTGGCTATTCTTCTAATCCCCTGCTTACTCCTTTCTCCAATTTCCATTTTATAGTTCTTGTTTATCATAGAGTTTCGTACTGCTGCCCATCACTAGAGTATCTGAGCACCTTATTATTTATATTGCATGCAGTATATCAGATGCCTCAATCAGGGTTTAAGCCTCATTGTGCTAGGCATTATAATAATATGACAATATAAATCCCTGCCCTGAAGAGCATTACATACAGAATAATTAGCAATTCACCTTCAACATCCAATCGATTCAAAATATCAGCAGCTACTGCATCCACCTCCAATTCGCAGGTACTCTGTGGTTCAACACCATCTAATATTAAAGAGCTGCAATAAAATAAATATCACATAGTCAGATGGGTTAATTTGATAATGATTTTTCTTGTGAAATTTTTAAAATAACTCTCTCCTTTACTTGGAGTGGCAACCAAAATAGTTGCAGGGAAAAATTACTATGCTAATTCAGTCCACGTAACTATCAATTATTATTGCCATTTACTATAAGTTTTTAAATCAATAAACACATACCTATTTCTAATTTGGATACATACAGATCTCCAAATACCGAGGTCATTTTTCGGGGAGGAAGCGAAGATGCCATTTCTGAAATACTGTGGCAGTGATACTTTTAAATGGATTTCAAATGTGAAAATAACCGGGTACATATCTGAATAGAATTTGCTTTTAACAGGAGAATATTCTTACTGCTAATTTCTTTCTGGGATGCAGAGTCCACTGTTGTAGAACAGAGAGTAGCTCCTTTTTATATGCAGATTAGGCAGGGGAGCAGCTAGTAAGCAGCTCTCATTTGTCACCTTTCATCTAGAGTAACACTATTGTCTCCATTGCTCTCTCATCAGTTTGGACAGAATCCATGTTGGTGGAATCCAGGACCCAGAAAGGAATTAGCAGTAAGAAAATTCTCCTTTCTGGGTCAGAGTTCTATAGTGCAAAACAGGTAGGGACTGGTTCAGCATTTTCCATTAAGTGTAAAGAAAAACAATGCAAAAGATGCCCTATTTCCCAAACCCCATATAAATAAACTGCTTCTCTGGGATAATGTAACAAAAAACAATCAAGTAAAAAGAAACTACCAGGGTCCCAAACCAACTAAACCAAACTAAGGACTACTGGCTAGGAGAAGGTCTAGTATGAGATAAGAAATGGATCCTGTTATTGCCTGATGGTTTGGACACTGCAGCAGAACATAGATTCATAGATTCTAGGACTGGAAGGGACCTCGAGAGGTCATC
>NW_020664393.1:3669605-3680291 GCF_002925995.2 Terrapene triunguis | reverse complement strand
GGTCTGTAGTTTCCTGGGTTGTTTTTATTTCCCTTTTTATAGATGGGCACTATATTTGCCCTTTTCCAGTCTTCTGGAATCTCTCCCGTCTCCCATGATTTTCCAAAGATAATAGCTAGAGGCTCAGATACCTCCTCTATTAGCTCCTTGAGTATTCTAGGATGCATTTCATCAGGCCCTGGTGACTTGCAGGCATCTAACTTTTCTAAGTGATTTTTAACTTGTTCTTTATTTATTTTATCTGCTAAACCTACCCCCTTCCCATTAGCATTCACTATGTTAGGCATTCCTTCAGACTTCTCGGTGAAGACCGAAACAAAGAAGTCATTAAGCATCTCTGCCGTTTCCTGTTACTGTTTCTCCCTCTTCACTAAGCAGTGGGCCTACCCTGTTTTTGGTCTTCCTCTTGCTTCTAATGTATTGATAAAAAGTCTTCTTGTTTCCCTTTATTCCCATAGCTAGTTTGAGCTCATTTTGTGCCTTTGCCTTTCTAATCTTGCCCCTGCATTCCTGTGTTGTTTGCCTATATTCATCCTTTGTAATCTGTCCTAGTTTCCATTTTTTATATGATTCCTTTTTATTTTTTAGATTATGCAAGATCTCGTGGTTAAGCCAAGGTGGTCTTTTGCCAAATTTTCTATCTTTCCTAACCAGCGGAATAGCTTGCTTTTGGGCCCTTAATAGTGTCCCTTTGAAAAACTGCCAACTCTCCTCAGTTGTTTTTTCCCTCAGTCTTGATTCCCATGGGACCTTACCTATCAGCTCTCTGAGCTTACCAAAATCTGCCTTCCTGAAATCCATTGTCTCTATTTTGCTGTTCTCCCTTCTACCCTTCCTTAGAATTGCAAACTCTATGATTTCATGATCACTTTCACCCAAGCTGCCTTCTACTTTCAAATTCTCAACGAGTTCCTCCCTATTTGTTAAAATCAAGTCTAGAACAGCTTCCCCCCTGTGGCATCTTATAGACTAACAGACGTATTGGAGCATGAGCTTTCGTGGGTGAATACGAAGAAGTGGGTATTCATCCACGAAAGCTCATGCTCCAATACGTCTGTTAGTCTATAAGGTGCCACAGGACTCTTTGCTACATCTGTCTGATGTGTTTTAAGATTTGATTTGGAAGGCCTGAAAACTTTGGAACTCTGTTCCAAAGGGTGTAAGATGTTTTGTTGTTTTGGGATTTATTTTTTTCTTTCCCTTGTTCCCCCCCCCTTGCATTCTTGGATGCAACGCTTTTTTTTTCTAGTCACAGTACACAATGGCATCTTAATGAAGGCTTGAACTAACCACCTCAGAAACTGAAGAGCAAGCCCAGCCTTACAGGATGATACTAAGCCTCACAGTTGTAAAACTGCAGCTTCTGCAGCTATAGCTTTGCTGCTGCCCTGGTCAATTACCTGCCATTTAAGGGTATGTCTACACTGCAATTTGTTCAGACTTGGCCTCGAGCCCAGGCTCCAGGACCCTGCAAGGTGGGAGGGTTCCAGAGCCTGGGCTCAAGCCCAAATGTCTACGCTGCAATTAAACAGCCCCTTAGCCCGAGCCAGGTGGCACGTGCCAGCCATGGGTCTAATTGCAACATAGACATACCCCAAGAGACATAGAAATGCCTTTTTAAAAAATATTTATTTTTAAACATATTTATAGAATCAAGGAATAAGGAATGGTGGCCTGGGGGAAGTGTAGAGCTGGGAATGAGCACTCACACTTGAAGCCTCTTGATTGTGTAGTAATGATCTTTCAACTTTAAAGTGTTGCTGAAGTAGTTTTACACATATGAAACAAAATGGTGTACTCTCCTCCCTTGATGTTAACCTTTTAGTTCAGGATCACAGACTTCTGGATCATCCATTGAACTGGAAGCCTGATGGTATGAGCCACTGGACACTCAAAGTTTCTTGGTTGAAAGCTGTTGTCAGGCTCAAAATGTCCAGTTAGGCTCAATTACAAGTTATAAAGGGAAGTTGGAAGGGGAAAAGCTTAATTGCTTTTGGATTCTACCTGCAGAATCCATCTATTTCTATTTATTGTCACATGCTGATTAGCTGCATGCACTACACTGCTCAGGTGCATTGATAAGAAAAACAACAAGCAGCTATAGTAAAAAGGCAGGCTAATATGCCTACTCTGACCTAAGCAAGGCCAAACAGAAAACAAGTCTTCTGGTACTGATAAACTAGGAGTATGGGCTAGATCGCTCTGTTGCATTCTGTGAAAAAGAAAAAACAGAGTGCAAAGGTAAAAAAGAGGAATTGGACTAGCCCACACTTGAAGGAGTCAGGGGAATGAAGGGTTAACTGGCACCAGTGGGCCAGACCACTCTGCTGACTTACTAAGAAAAAGCCGGTGGAAAGAATAAGAAGAGTTGGAAAATAGCAGGCTAGGCCATGCAGCACAAACCAACATCTAAGAGAGAGAGAACAGTGACCGAACACAGAACCCTCAGGTTGCCCTGATGTAATGGTAACTGGTACCAAGTATGGAGAAGATGAGCCATTTGAGCGTGGAGGCGGGGGGAGGAAAGGGGGATTGTTTTTTAAAACTGTGGTTTTGGTTTAAAAGCCTGTGGGAGTAAAAGCTGTCCTGAGAGGGAGCAAGTCTGACAGAACCACTGAGGGCAGGGGTTCAAGATACTGACCTCGAACAGGACTAGCTAAAACCCTTCCTGGAACAATTTGGGTAAAAAATACTAGGTTACCATGGTACTCTGAAAGGGGTGATGGTGGTTGGGGTCCTGTGCCATGGGTTTTTCCTGTCCCTCCGATTTACCAGTCTCCTGGAGACACACCTGGATGCCATATTACCCCAGTCCAAACAGAAAAAACAGCCAAGGACCTCTAGTTTTCCCCTAAACATCCCCCACTCTCAGATCACTGAATCATACCTACTGTCCTTCTGGCTGATGGGGATTGGACATGCCCTGCACAGCCAATCATTGCTCTTAAGACAATTTGAGAGAGACATGAGCTCCATACCACAAGCTGCCTCTGCAGCCTTTATACCCCTACTGGCCTGTGAAGGGGTGGAGGGGAGGGAGAGAGAATGGATACAAAACAAATTTCGAGTAGTGATTTTCCACAAAGCAGCACATTGTATTACTGCTGGATAAACAGATTACCCTCTTGTTTTGCTATTTTAAATACTTTGGACATATACAACACATCTTAAAATGTGAAACTATACTTCCATCTTTTCCCCCTTCCTTTTTCAGTTATATTTGGGATTGAGATATTGTTTTAAAGGCAGCAGAAGCCAATAAGCAGTTTCAAATTTTGAATGTCCTGAAAGCAGTAGAGTTAAACCAGTGGTTCTCAAACTTTTGTACTGGTGACCCCTTTCAGATAGCAAGCCTCTGAGTGCAACCCCCCTTATAAATTAAAAACACTTTTTTATATATTTAACACCATTATAAATGCTGGATGCAAAGCAGGGTTTGGGGTGCAGGTTGACAGCTCGCAACCCCTCCATGTAATAACCTCACGACCCCCTGAGGGGTCTCGACCCCCAGTTTGAGAACCCCTGAGTTAAACTAATAGCAGGATAGATAATATTAGGAAACAGAGTAGGTGCATGGACAGGGTGATGATGCATCAGTGACAGATACTTATAGACACACATTCAGAAAATGCCTTTAAAAAAAAAAATAAGGAACACAGCAGTGGCTCAAGAGCACGAGTACCAATCTCAAAGGAGACTGTTAAGAACCTGGGAATAAACCACAAATTGGCTGTGAGTTCTATATTTAGATTTCACCAACCAATTATCAAGTATAAACTCCTCAAGCACTATAACGGCCTAACCACGGAGACACAGACAGTCCCCCTTGGTTGGGAATTCCAATCTGTCTTGCCATCCAAGTGAGCATATCTGTGTAATAGATCGTCCCTTATACCAAGGATCACAGCAATATTCAGGTTACTCCCAGTCCCAAAGGACCAGTCACTTACTCCAGGTCAATTGCACTTTAGATCTGGTAGCCACTCCTATTATAAACTATCTAAACATTTATTATATATGAAAAGGAAACAAGAGAGTTATTTACAAGGTTAAAGCAGGTAAACATATATACACAAATGAATTCCAATCTTAAATTTCAAAAAGTAATAGAAGCTTCTATAACATGGATTGGCAACCTTTGGCACGCGGCCTGTTAGGGAAATCCGCTGGTGGGCCGGGACGCTGCAAGTAAACAAACCGTCCCGGCCCACCAGCGGATTTCCCTGATGGGTCATGCGTCAAAGGTTGCCAATACCTGTTCTATAGTAAGCAAGCTCTGTGTCTCCTTCAGGACTAACCCAGGCTAAGCACTGGGGATCTTTTACTTGTGTCTAGTAATCTTTGCCCCTCAAAGTCCAAGCAGCATTAAAACAGTTGTTCCATGGGGGGGAGGGGGGCAGTTACTTCCTTCCCCTCTTCTTTCCTGAGCTGCAAACTCAGCTGATGGGAGGAATCCACTTTCAAGACTCATCTTGATTAGGGAGAGGGAGGGAGAGTAAACAACAAAGTTTTGTTCTCTTTAATGTTCCACTCTAGTTCATCTGGTGTTGATGGGCCTTCCTTGTCAGGCAGGACATAATACCTTCTCTTGGAGACCAGCTTTTCACACTAGTTAATATCTCTCTCCTGTCTGGTGATTTACTGTTACAGAGCCTTACACAATGCAAATGCTCAAATATTACCTTACAATATGGGATACAGATGTTCTACATGAGATTAATATATGCAACTCACAAGCATTTGATAAAGTCTAAATACTAAACATAGTCTTTTAATTCTTATATCTGTTTCAACAATACTAACACACAGATGAGCCAGACTGATTCTAGCTATGTATTTGTCTGTATTCTATGGATGCATGGGGACCTTGGCATGAGCTGGCACTTGGTCTGCCAGCATCACATCATATTGTAAACACAATGTCGTTGCAAATGAAACACAGATCCATGCCATGTGAGCTAAATCCCAGGTCTGAGGGTTAATGGCTAAATCAAAGCCAACCAAATGAAAACAGATGTACACGTGAAACAAACTTTTATCTATGCTTCTTATGCAGTGTTAGAAAATTCTAAAAGCTTTAATCCAGCATCTAGACATAAAAATCCTGCAATTCTAATTCAGTAAAGAACTAGAACAATGAGTTTGTGTTATCAATCAATGACTATGTAGCGAGTCCAAGATACGTGTGCTACAAAGAGCGGCGTTCTTTGAAAAAAGAAAGACTAGAACAGACAACAAGCCATGAAATCCTTCAAGGGCTGCCAAGAGACAGACTTTAAGAAGATGAAAAGAGGGGGGATGGATACATGATTCAAGATGAGAAAGTGGAACATCATATTCCAAAATAAACCAAGAGATAGGAAGGTAGGAATTTAGTTAGTATCACAAAGTATAAAGAATAAAACAGAAACACTCTAGCTGTATTACTGAAAGCCAGCTTCTAAATGCATTCATTTACACATTGTACAAAATGTATAAGAACACAAAAAGGCATTAAAAAATGAAATTTGAGGGGTGGTGCATTTTAACATTAGTCATTGTAAAGACAGACAAAAAATTCCATTGTTGGTGACTAATGCTAATTTTCAGAGGTGCTGAGCATGCACAGCATCCACTGAGTTCACTGCAGTGAGGGATTTTTTACTGGAATGGGGAGTAGGGGGTCTTAAAAAGCTAAAAGGGAAAGAGTTGGGTGGAGCCTCAAAGACTTTACTTCATGATAGACAAAGACAAGAAGGTGTGTGGGAATAAACAAACACACAAGAAACAAACAAAAAATAACCTGTTGGGAGAGAACAAAATTAAAAGAAGAGACTGCTCAAACTCTTTTTTTTCCTTCAGGGGATGGTGGTGGGTATTACCACTACAAATATTTTGACTAAGAAGACAGTTAACTAACACTTAAGTGGGAGCCAAAATAAAACATTGAAATAAAATCTTCTTTATAATCTCCCTTCTCAGTGAAGGGGGGGGGGGAGGAGAGAAGGCATCTTCCTAAATCAAAAAATTAAAAGCGTACATAAAATATACTATATGGAGATATACCTATCTCCTAGACCTGGAAGGTCATCAAGTCCAACCCCCTGCCTTCACTAGCAGGACCAAGTACTGATTTTGCCCCAGATCCCTAAGTGGCCCCCTCAAGGATTGAACTCACAACCCTGGGTTTAGCAGGCCAATGCTCAAACCACTGAGCTATCCCTCCCCCCATAATATATGGAGATATCCTATCTCCTGGAACTTGAAGGGACCCTGAAAGGTCATCGAGTCCAGCCCCCTGCCTTCACTAGCAGGACCAAGTACTGATTTTGCCCCAGATCCCTAAGTGGCCCCCTCAAGGATTGAACTCACAACCCTGGGTTTAGCAGGCCAATGCTCAAACCACTGAGGTATCCCTCCCCCCCATTACTGTAATCTATTTTTTTATCAAAAACATACTCCTATATTTTCACTGCTAAAGCAAACAAATATTATTTTGCACATACATAGCACCTTTCACCAAAGGGTCATAAAATGCTTTAAAACAGTTAATCTTCAACATCCCCTGGAGATAAATACAATACCCACTGAACACTCCAATAGATGGAAATGTTATGGTTAAATCCACACGTCACATTGAAAAGGGATGAAAGAATTCAGCATTTGATCAATTTCCAGTAAGTAATATGGGTTTGATAAAAACCTTTACTCACTTAAGTATGGGTTTGAAGGACTGACCTGTGTTAGTAAATTACAATAAGATACCTGATGCTAGAAGGTCAAATAATACTATCTATATTACAGCTGGTTCAAATGATAAATATATTTTACAGAAATGTTTCTGAATATCTTCACTATTTCACTGAAAAAACATTGACAAAAGTTTTCCAACTAGGTCTACTGAATATTGTTTACTCACTAATCTTAAACTTTAAAAAACCTAAACAAGTAAAAACATGGCTACACAGGCAAAGAATCTGTCACAATTTTCTTCAATGGACAACTAATTTTCATTGGCAAAACATGGCTTAACTGGGTTCAGAAAAACACCAAGGTAATCATGATAGAAATATTCTAACTCAGTGGTTCTCAAACTTCTTTTTCGCAGACCACTTGAAAATTGCTGAGGGTCTCGGCGGACCACTTAATGATCTTTCCAAATGTTGTTTGCACTGCTAGCTAACTATTGTAAAGCGCTTTGGATAAAAGGGCTATTTTTGTTCTACAAATAAAAGCACACAACTTGTATTTTAATATCAGTAGTCTTACCTTTCTAATGCGATGGATGTGCCCTTTCTCCCCCGCTTGGGCTGGGAAGGAGGAAGGTCTCTCCCTCTCTCCCCCGCCCCGGCAGCCCCTGAGCTGGTGCTGGGAAGTAGGGAGGTCTCTCCCCCGCCACAGCAGCCACAGAGCTGAAGCTGGGAAGCAGGGCCAACTCTCCCTGGCAGCTGTAGTCCTGGAGCTAGGGAAAGTCGCCTCTTTCTCTGGCTGCCGCAGCCCTGCATGTCCCAAGTTCCCCCTGCTGCCCCCTCTCACCTACTCGCTATTCTCCCCAAGGCCACCACCTCACCTTACATGTGTGTCTTCTCCAGGGTCCAGGGACCTAATTAATGGAGCCATGCCTGCGCGGCTCCACTAATTAGATGGGTGGCCCTTCATTCTCTTGTGTGCGGCCGCCCAGGCGCGCACCTTAGAGAGAACTATCTGTGGACCACCTGAATGGAGCTCGCGGACCACAGTTTGAAAACCTCTGTTCTAACTTTTTATTATTTTTCTTAACTGTCAGAGTGCTAGGTACTTTACATGATGCAGTCTGTGTCTCAAGAAAATTTACAATCTAAACAAACAAATATCAGATGTAAAATCAAACTTGGAAGATTCAAAATTTTGCGCTAATTTAAGTGTCTTTTTCTCCATTTGGAACTGTGCATGGGATAGCTGAAAGCAAAGAGGCAGAGGACTAGATCATACTTCTTTTGGACCCATCAATGATACCATCACTCTTTACAGAGCATGGTGTATGCGCCAATGCGTTCTTTGATGGCTGCTGAGTCCGATATGCGAGTGACAGTCCCGTCCACAGGCAGGGCACATCCACGAACTAGCAATGCTCTGAATCGGAGCAGCAGATTCTTTCCTCCTCTGACACCGGTCATCACAAAGCTTGATCCAGTCTGCCTCGCAACGCCTCACTACATCTACAAGCTGACTCCGCCAACCAGAGTGGCATTCTGCACTCCTTTCCAGGGCTTTGGAGCGGAGCCCGGAGCAGCTCCGGAGCTGTAGGTTTTTGCCTGGAGCTGGAGCGGAGCCGGAGGACAGCTCCAAAGCCCTGTGTCCTTTCCCAATCATCCACAGAGATTCCAAAGGATACTAAATCAATCTTTGCAAGCATCTGAAATTCGCCCACCAGTCTGCCTCTCTTTCTAGACCCTTTGCGAGCTTCAGAGTACAGCACACTCTTTGGGATCCTGTAATCCGGCACTGGCTTGACACCTGAGTCTTTTCTTACTAATCAACGTTCCCATGAATGATCAGCACAATTTAACTTTTCCACATTTGTCACCCAGTCTTGCCATCTTATTAGAAGAATTTTATGCAAGCATCTGATATGAAAACTGTTTAGTCTTTTGATATGTTTGGTGTAAGCTGTCCATGTTTCTGAGTCATATTGATGAGTGGATAAAACACATCTCATAAATATGGATTTTCCACTTTAGTTGACAATTTATTGTTCCAGGCTCTGTCTTGCAAAAGATCAAAGTTCCTGGCTGCTTTGCCAATTCTACTAGTAAGCTCAGCATCAAAATCTACTTTGCTGGTAACAGTAGAGCCAAGGTAGCAAAATTGGTCATCAACATCTAGATGAACACCATCTAAGGTGACATCTGGAACCAGTTCTGAAGAGCCTTGATGCATGATAGCAGTCTTTTTCAAGCTCATTGCTAGCCCAAAGATTTTGCATAAATCAGAAAACTTAGTAATAAGATGCTGTAGGACATCAACACTATGAGCCACAAGGGCTGCATCATCTGCAAACTACAGATCTTTTATGATGATCTCCTTCACCTTCGTCTTAGCTCTTAGCCTTGCAATGTTAAACAAACCTCCTAGTCTACTGGTAAGATAGACACCCTCTTGAACATCACAGAACACATGTTAAAGCAAGAATGAGAAATAAATATTAAACAATGTAGAAGCCAGTACTCAACCCTAGCTTTTTTAAAATAATGTTAATTTCCAGGTATGTGGCTTATTTTATTTCCATGTAAAAGGGGGGTGGGGTTAGCGAAGTCTTTCCATATTATAGTTTACACACAGGTTTAATATTAAATCATGGAAATGACCAAAACAATTAAGTTATTTTGGGCTGCATTTTTTCAGTCTCTCTCTAATGACAGAAATGTAGTATATGAAATAGTTACCAAAACTGATGAATTAGGGAAAAATTATCATGTATAGCTAGGACCCTACCAAATCCACGGCCATGAAAAATGTGTCACGCACCGTGAAATCTGGTCTTTTGTGTACCCTATACCAGTGTTCTCAATCTATTTATCATTGTGGGCCCTATGCGGCCCACAAAGTGTTACCTTGGCTGCAGGTTGAGAATCCTACTTAACCCCCTCTCCCCCACACACAAACCTTTATGCTTAGCACCCTCTGCCCAGAAACCCCTCCACAGAGTGGGGCCAGGAGCCGAGAGCTTGGTGTGGGCCATGGGGCAGCTGGGAGCCTGCTGGGTGGCAGGGCAGCCGGGAAGACCGGAGCCCGCGGCCTTTGGTCCCAACCCAAAACAGGGTTATGGGGGGGGTCCCAAGGTTATTGTAGGGGGGTCGCGGTATTGCCACCCTTACCTCTGCACTGCCTTCAGAGCTGGGTGGCCAGAGAGTGGCAGTTGCTGGCCAGGCACCCAGCTCTGAAGGCAGCACCCCACCAGCAGCTGTGCAGAAGTAAGGGTGGCAATACCATACCGTTCCACCCTTACTTCTGTGCTGCTGCCTTCAGATCTGGGCAGCCAGGAAGTGGTGGCTGCTGGCTGAGGACCTAGCTATGAAGGCAGTAGCGCAGAAGTAAGGTTGGCAATAGCATACCATACCATCCTTACTTCTGCGCTGCTGGGCTCCTGGCTAGCAGCCACCACTCTCTGGTCACCCAGCTCTGAAGGCAGCACTGCCACCAGCAGCAGCAGAGAAGTAAGGGTGGCAATACCGTGACCCCCATACAATAACATTCCATCCCCCCCCCCCCCCCAGTCCCCTTTTGGGTCAGGACTCCTACACAGGGTCGCCCAGAGAGGTGGGGCAAGTGGGGCAATTTGCCCCAGGCCCCACAGGGGCCCCCACGAGAATGTTGGCGGCTCCCCCCCCGCCCCCGCCTTCGCCTTCCCCCATCCCCCGGCGCCTCAGCACGCCGCGTCCAGGAGCGGCCCTGGACAGCGCTGCAGCGGCGTGGCTCGGACGGGGCCTGAGCTCCCGCCGCTCGGAGCCGCATGGTAAGGGGGCGGGGCTGCGAGCTCCGGCGGGCTGAGCGGGAAGAGCTCCTGGACGCGGCTCGCTGAGGCTCTGGGAGAGGGGGCATGGTAAGCCCCTCTGAGCCGGGCACCCCCTAAACCCCAGCTCCGAGCCCAGCTCCTCTGAACCGGGCACCCCGCGAGCCCATCTCCCCCCAGCCCTGACCCCCAGCTCCGAGCCCAGCCCCTCTGAG
>NW_020664393.1:3668663-3669505 GCF_002925995.2 Terrapene triunguis | reverse complement strand
CCCCATCCCCCCCCAGCCCTGACCCCCAGTTCCGAGCCCAGCCCCTCGGAGCCGGGCACCTCCCGACCCAGAGCCCAGCGCCCCACCCAGCCCTGGGCAACAGTAGCGCCACCCCCCGGCAGTGACAGCCCATTGGCACCAACCATCATCATCACCCAGCGACAGCCCATTATGTAATTGCAAATGTATACATACCATTAAAGCATTTAATATTTTTAAATAATGTATTGTGTAATTTTATTAAAAATTATTTTTTGAATGTATTTCACTGGTTATTTTTTACATTTCCAAATATATGTTACTATAGTATTGCAACTTTTTTTTATGGAAGGGGCCCCCGAAATTGCTTTGCCCCAGGCCCCCTGAATCCTCTGGGTGGCCCTGCTCCTACAATCACAACGCCATGAAATTTGAAATTTAAATATCTGAAATCATGACATTTACAATTTTTAAAATCCTATGACTGTGAAATTGCCCAAAATGGACCATGAATTTGGTAGGGCCCTACTTATAGGAGACATTAGGTTTCATGTTTTCCATATACATGATTAATTATGGCATCGCAATACATTACATCAAATAATGTTGCTAAGAGAAAATCTTAACAGCTACTTTGCAGACAAAACAGATACTTTACAAATTAAGGCTCCAGATCCTACAAAGACAAGCATGTGCTTAATTTATGTGCTGTGAGTTGTTCCACTGAAGCCAATGCTGTGGAAAGTTAAGCATGTGCCTAAGGGCTTGTCTACCCTGTCAAGTTTCTGCGCTGTAAAGCAGCTTTTTGCGCTCAAACTACCAGGGCCGGCTCCAGGGTTTTGGCTGCCCCAAGCAGCCAAAAC
>NW_020664393.1:3641104-3668563 GCF_002925995.2 Terrapene triunguis | reverse complement strand
AAAAAAAAAAAAAGCCGCGATCGCGATCTAAAAAAAGCAGCGATCGCGATCTGCGGCGGCAATTTGGTGGGAGGTCCTTCACTCCCAGGCGGAGTGAGGGACTGTCCGCCGAATTGCCGCCGAATACCTGGAACTGCCGCCCCTGTCCGGAACGGCCGCCCCAAGCACCTGCTTGAGAAGCTGGTGCCTGGAGCCGGCCCTGCAAACTACAGACGTGTACACACTGCCAAGCCAATTTGTGTGCAGAAACTCCTCAGTTGTAGCGCTGCAAAAAAACCACCTCGACGAGAGTCATAAGGCTATTTGCGCAGAGGCTCCAGCGCTCTATTGCCAGTGTAGACACTTGATTGCTTTCTGCGCTGTAACTGGCCTCTGGAGCTGTCCCATAATGCCTCAAGTTACCACTCTGCTCATTGTTTTGAACTCGGCTGCCCTGAAAACATGCACCCCTCCCCTTTCAATGCACCATTTCTGACAGCCATTGCGTGCTGTGCTGATCTGCTCAGGGACACAAAGCAAACCATTAATGTGGAATGCTCGTGCTGTTGAACACAGAGGCAGGTGTCTGTGTGAGAGAGAGATTGCCTCAGGACTGGTTGCTTCCTGCAGCTGTCTGAACTTACAAGACAGTGTACTGACAGTCTATCTGTCCCCCAAAACACACTCTCTCTCCCCCCCCCATACACACACAGACACACACACTCTCCTCTCCCCCCCGCATCCCCACTTCAGTTAAAAGCAGCTGGCAATGTAGTAGGATACCCATGGAACAATGGGATTGGGAAACCTGCATCATGTGACGCTATGTCTGCCCCATAAGACATTGTAAACCCCTCCCAAAACACTCTGCAGCCAATTGCACAGTGGGATAGCTACCACAATGCACTGCTGTCTTTGCCGTTGCAAGAGCTGCTAATGTGGATGCATTCCAGCGTCACAAGGAGCACAGTGTGGACACACAACAGCGGTTTAATTCCAATGTTTTATTAAAAGTGGTATAATTTGTGGTGCAGAAACTTGCCAGTGTAGACAGATCCTAGGTCTTTGCAGGATCAGGGTCTAACTGGATCTTCAATGTTGATACTTGTCAGTGCCTGGTTATGTCTGATCCATTGGCATTTTTGAGACCAGGCAGCTTAATGGTTAGAAAATTATTTCCTGCCTCTGTTCAAGATTTACCTTATTCAAGTAAGGAGACGAGCAACTCTCTTTGCAAAATACAGCAGACTCCTAAAAAAAAATCTTTCCCATTTCTTAATGTCTTCAATCCATTCTCTTATCTCTAAAATACTATTAAATATGCGTCTCCTGTAGAACATTAATGGCCTCTAACTCATGTTAATGCAGTCAGGGACTAATCAAAATAAGGCATAATTTGCCTTCCTGAAAGCTGAATATATCAACCATGTTAGCAGTACTCTCTCAGTGGCAGACAAAACAAGGACGGAAGTTTTACTTTTAAGTTTGTATCTGATACCTCAGTTACACCAGTTGAAAACTAATGAGTATTTCCCCTTTTGCTCTTGACTGACAGATAGCATTAATAAAGCAAAAGTTGCTAAGAAGAGAAGCAGCTTAATATCACCTCCTACATCGCCTGCTAACTTTTAAATCCATCTTAACAATGAAGGTTATTTGTATAATTACAAATGGTAACAGAACACAGAGATTTTTAACCTGAATATGTAGGAACAACAAAGTTTAACTGAAATTTCACCAAATACTTTGAAATGTCAAGAATTCAGGATGGTCATTCCAACATAATATAAATGAAACATGGAATGTAAATTAACATGCAAAATTACCATTTCTACACTCTTAATTTCACTAGGCCAGAACAGATGGAATCCTACTTGCCAATCCTTGAACTTTGGGCATTAGATAGAATTTTTTTTCTAATCTGGACTATAAAAACAACTCTGGGACCAAAAGCCTGATCCACTGAAGTAGAGTACCTACTTATTACATTCAGGTAGGGAGGAATGAAGATCAGACCAAGAAAAAAATCACTCCTCTACGCTTGCTTTGCATCATCTGACCTTTGAAAAGAATTATGGCTGGTTAAATGTTTTTTCATAGGTAGCTGGGCTTTCTGACTCAACTCACCCAAAAGACCTCTGAAATGATCTTTTCCATTGTGTGAAAGTGGTTATCCGAAAGCACAAATAATTTAGCCTATAGGCCTGAAAGACTTAATTACAGATGGAGCTGGCATCTAAGCCTATAATTAAAGTTGCCTAACACTTTCATGACAAGTGGGTATAACTTTGTCAAAAACTTTCCTAGTGTCTGCCTTCGGCCGATTTTATTTATTTATTTATTTAACGTTTAGGTTAAAATGGTTCAGCCATTTCTAAGAACAAGACTAGGGGGAAATATGTTGTTTTACCCACATTAAAAAATTCTTAAAATCATTTTGAGAAGCTCTAGCACTTCAAGGCTTTGGAGCAGAGACTTGAAATTTGGCAGGGATGTGCCTTTTGCCATTGCTGTGCTGGCTGGACTGCACAGGTACCAAACCCACAGAGTGACTGAGCCTGCTCCGTTACAATGCTGCAAGGGCACAGCAGGATTTTTCCTGTAATTGTTCCTCCCAGCTGCTAGAGACCACTGTAGAACTGAGCACCAGAACCAAGAGTGGGGAAACTGTCTCTCTTGTGTTCTCAGTGGCCCTATGCTGGTGTGCAAGCAGCATGGAGAAGGAAGAAGCTGCCTAGCTAATGCTTGAAGAGCTGTGGGGGAAAATAGGGTCAGGAACAGAGGGAGAAAATGGGCAAGAGAAGAGTGGCAGAATGGGGTTCGGACAGAAGAGGTACAGAGGAAAACAGGGACGGGAGGACAGAAGCAGAAGAAGCCAGGAGCAGGCTGGCTTAGGGTTACCAGATAGCAACTGTGAAAAAACGGGATGGGGGGGGGAGGGGAGAATAGGCGCCTAGATAAGAAAAAGTCTCCAAAAATGGACTGTCCCTTTAAAAACGGGACATCTGGTCACCGTAGGCTGGCTGGAACTAGGGCAGAAAAGAATTGATAACTATTAGACCACACTCCTTAACAGAACATGGAATTGAACCCAAAATTCCCTACTCTTTACATTTTTCTGTTGTCAGCAAATCGCTGTGAAACCCACTAGCAAAGTGTTTCTCACATCCCTTCTTAGTGGCTGGCCCACATAAAAGCATCTTCTACTGCTACCAGTTACCCCATTAGTGGTAGAGGTGGAAGACTATGCTGTGGATCTAGATGTCCAGCCCTGCCATGTCACAAGCATTTCTCAACTACGTAGGATAAAACAAGTTATTAAAATCAGCTACAATACTTGCTCATTAGCTAATTTTTCAAACTCAAATATTAAGCTTATTCAAAATATGGCATCTGCCGCTTCTACCAAAATACTAATATCATAACTAAATTATTTCCATTTATTTTTTCAAGTGATACTTTTAGAGATTTTAAAAAATTTAATCTGAAGCCAAAATACAGTAATATACCTGTTCATACTGTATGCAGTTGAACTGGAAAATATCTGCCAGTCTCCAAGGCATCCATGGTATCCATTTTTAAAAAATTTCGATAAAGCTGCGGAGGAAATAAAACCGCACAGCACATCAGTTTTTCACTTTACTATGGCTCTGCCATTCCTGATACTTTTCTTCTCGATTTCCAACCAAGCACTACAAGCAGAGACACAGATTTTACATGCCAAAAATGAGTTTAAATATTTAATTTCTGTCCCTTGCCCCTCAAAAAATACTGAAAAATTAATGCTGAATTTAGTAGAACTGAGGGCAATTAGCCTTAAGCCCTAAATATTTGAATTCAAGATGTTGTTTCTAGTATTTACAAAAGTGGCTGACATGAAATGTAAACAAAAAGATCATTCTTTTAGAAAAAGGAACTCAACTGCAACTTTAAGGCTATGTCTACACAGCAAAGAAAAATCTGCAGCTGGCCCATGCCAGCCAGCTCAGGCTCGTGGGGCTCAGTCTGAGGGGCTGTTTCACTGTTGTGTGGACTTCCAGGCTCGGGCTGAAGCCCAGGCTCTAGGACCCTGCGATGAACAACAGCAATTCAACAGCCCCACAGCCCAAGTGCCGCAAGCCCAAGTTGGCTGGCCCAGGCCAGCCGCAGGTTTTTCTTTGCTATGTAGACATACCCTAAACTGTTCAACATATTTAAAGGAAGGAAGAAAGAATTCCAGCACTGTCACATACTTAAAACAGGGGAAAGAGATTTAGACAATAAGTACAAAAACACAAATATAATTTATGCTTGGTCTTTCTATAGCTCTCCTTTATTTGTTCACGAATGTTTGGTTGAAATAAGTTCTGCAAATATCTGAAACCACCAACATGCCAGTTAAGCATCTTGTTGTAAAATACGATATATTTAGATCAAACTGTAGCCATACTTGAGGTCATAGTCTCAATTTAACCAGTCATAGTAAGGTTTTACTATTTATTGTTAAAACAAAATACTCATCACAGACCCACTTATTGTATAAACAGCTATTTTACAATAGCCTTTGCAAACAGACATAGGAGATGAGTACCAAAGGAGGAGGGGGAATCTACAAAGAGAATCCTCTTCCAAGACACAACTATCCTTCCAGATCAACTAAGGGCTTGTGTTCACATACACTGGTGCAGCTGCGCTGCTTTAGTGAAGATGGTACTACACCGACAGGAGAGCTTCTCATGTCAGCATAGTTAATCCACCTCCCTGAGAGGTGGTAACTGTGTTGACAGGAGAAGCTCTCCCATCAACATAGTGCTGTCTACACAGGGGGTTCAGTCACCCCTGAGCATCACAGGTATACCAATATAGGTCAAAAGTGTAGACCTGGCCTAAGGAACTCAGTGTTTAAAGCAAGCAGTTTTTAAGACCAACATAATTTTAGAGTAATCACACTGCCTACTGGAAGCCAAATGCAATTATTTTAAAATAGAAGTGGGAATGCAATATTCTACTTCTAATCCAGTACAGAATTTTAGCAGTACAACTTTACATCTTTTGCAATATGTTTATCAAATGATGTAGGCAGAGAGAATAAATGAATAGTCAATCAATGTGGAAAGATGTGCATGTACGTTTCAAGGATATGGAATCATTACATACTAGAAATTAGCAAATTGAATCAATGTTTCTAAGTCACTTCAAGCAAGTGTCCTGAAAGGAATACATGGGTTTAAAATGGAAACAATGAAAAATTTAATTGCTCTCAAAATTAATACAAACTTGGAAAAAAGTTTACGTAGTTCCTACAGTGTCTCTCAAAAACAATCTAGTCTTCTCTGCACACTGAGCTACGTGTGAGTGCTTAATATAAAAAACCCTAAACAATTAAAATAAATGCATGTGAAAGAGTTCTGAAATAAATTAGTGTATTGCTATAGAATGAAAAACTGATCCCATGCTGCAGAATTATAGAATCAAACAGACATATATGAACAAAACAGCCAACAGCTACTGGATCAGAACTAAAAGCTATCCAGTAACTGAAATAGTGGAAACCAAAGCAGTGTAATTCCAATAATCCCAACAGAGGATTCAAAAGAGACACAGATCATTACGGCTAACCCTTCCAAAAGATGCCAATTTCTTAGGGCTTGTCTACATTGCATTGCAGTGCACACTATGGAGGTGAGAAATGCAGAGTGCACCAAAGTGCTGCGATCTAACTGCCATATGTGGACATTGCCTTACACGAAAGGACAGTTACCTGTTCCGTAACTGGCGTTCTTCGAGATGTGTTGCTCCTGTCTATTCCACAGTAGGTGTGCGTGCTCGCCACGTGCACCGGTGCCGGAAGTTTTTCCCTTAGCAGTACCCATACTGGGGGAGCACCGCTGCGACCCCTGGAGTGGCGCCAACATATCGTGCCATAAAGCGGGCTGCGTGCTCCCCCCACCTTCAGTTCCTTCTTGCCAGACAACTCCGACAGAGGGGAAGGAGGGTGGGATGTGGAATAGACAGGAGCAACACATCTCGAAGAACGCCAGTTACGGAACAGGTAACTGTCCTTTCTTCTTTGAGTGATTGCTCCTGTGTATTCCACAGTAGGTGACTCCAAGCTATACCTAACGGAGGTGGTTAGGAGTTCTAAATGATAAGTGTTAAGGATTACCCGCGCGGAGCACCGCCCTACCAAACCCGGCGTCATCCCTTGCTTGGGAGACGATCGCATAGTGCGATGAAAAAGTGTGGACAGAGGACCACGTAGCAGCCCTGCAGATGTCCAGAATAGAGAATGAGCCACATAGGCAGCCGACGAGGCCTGAGCTCTCGTCGAGTGCGCCTTGACAATAGGTGGGGGAACCCCAGCCAGGTCATAACACGTGCGTATGCACGAGGTGATCCAGCAGGAGATCCGCTGGGTGGAAACTGGTTGCCCTCTCATGCGCTCAGCCGTAGCAATGAAAAGCTGAGGGGATTTCCAGAATGGCCTCATTCGGTCTAAGTAAAAGGCCAGCGCCCATGCCCTCTGCACATCTAGCATGTGTAGGCGTCGTTCCTCATTGGAGGAATGGGGCTTAGGACACAGGACTGGCAGAAAAATGTCCTGGTCCATATGAAACGCGGAGACCACCTTCGGCAGGAAGGCCGGGTGCGGGCGAAGCTGGACCTTCCCCTTATGGAAAACAGTGTACAGGGATTCAGAGGTCAGTGGCCTAAGCTCCGACACCCTGTGGGCTGAGGTGATAGCCACCAAAAACGCCACTTTCTCCAATAAGTGGGACCAGGAGCACGTGGGCAGGGGCTCAAAGGGTGGCCCCGTGAGGCGCGACAGTACCAGGTTCAGGTCCCACGGTGGGACCGGGGGTCTAGCATAAGGAAACGCTCTGTCCAAACCATTTAAAAACCTGGAAGTCATATGGTGGGAGAACGCCACCGGAGGGTGGAAGGCCGAGATGGCCGCCAGGTGCACCCTGATCGAGGAGGGAGCCAGCCCTTGGGTCCTAAGGGACAGGAGGTAGTCCAGGACCAGCTGGAGCAGAGCCAACACGGGGGAGGAACCTCTCTCCCTCGCCCATATGGAGAACCGATACCACTTAGCCAGGTAGGACCTCCGTGTGGACGGCTTCCTGCTCTCAAGCAGGACCCGTCTAACAGCCTCGGTACACCTCCCCTCCTCCGCATCTAGCCACGGAGCAGCCACGCTGTCAGGTGGAGCGGGGCCAGGTTGGGATGGAGGAGACGACCTCCCTCCTGGGAGAGGAGGTCCGGGCGGAGTGGCAGCCTGCGAGGGGAGGCCGCCAATAGTTGCAGTAGGGTCCCGTACCAGTGTTGACGGGCCCAATCCGGGGCTATCAGGATAATCCTTGCCCCGTCTGATTTCTGTAGGACCCTGCCTATGAGGGGGAAAGGCGGGAAGGCGTACATCAGGGGCCTCGACCAATTGAGCAGGAACGCGTCCGTCATGGCCCCGTCGCCCTCTCCCATCCTGGAGCAGAACCTGGGACACAGGCAATTTTGGGCAGTGGCGAACAGGTCCACCTGGGGAGCACCCCGCTGTAGGAAGATCCACTCCGCTACCTCCCTGTGTAGGGACCACTCGTGTTGTTGCGAGAACACTCTGCTCAGACGATCCGCGAGCGTGTTGCTCTCGCCGGGCAGGTGGAACGCTCGGAGGAGGATGTTGTGGGCTATACAGAACTCTCACAGGAGCTGGGCTTCCTGGCAAAAGGCCTTGGAGCGTGTGTCCCCTTGCCTGTTGATGTAATACATAGCGGTGGTATTGTCCGTGAGGACTCGGACCACCTTTCCCTGTATGTGCTTGTGAAATGCCACGCATGCCAGGCGTACGGCCTGAGCTCCCTGACGTTTATGTGCAGGGTCAGCTCCTCGGGTGACCACATACCCTGGGTCTTGAAGTCCCCCACGTGGGCTCCCCAGCTCAGGTCCGAGGCATCTGACACTAAATCTAGTGAGGGAGGGGGCTCTCGGAAGGGGATACCCTGGAGCATGTTGCTCAGGAAGGACCACCATTGCAGGTCTGTCACCACCGTCGGCGGCACTGTGACGACCTTGTCCAGGCCGTCCCTGGCCTGGGAGTACTGGGAGGCCAACCAGAGTTGGAGGGGCCGCATCCAGAGCCTGGCATGTCGCACCACCGAGGTGCATGCGGCCATGTGGCCGAGGATTTGAAGGCACACCCAAGCCGTGGTCACTGGGAAGGCCGTGACCGAGGTGATGAGGCCTTTAAGTGCCTCGAACCTGTCCCTTGGAAGGGAGGCCGTGGCCACCTGGGAATCTAACAGTGCTCCTATGAATTCTATGTGCTGGACTGGTACTAATGTGGATTTCTCCTTGTTTACCACTAGGCCTAGAGCTGAGTAGGTGCGTAGCAGGAAGGATATCTGCTGCTGCACCTGGGACCGGGACTTGCCCTTGAGCAGCCAGTTGTCCAGGTAGGGAAAGATCTGCAGCCCTCTCCTCCTGAGGTGGGCCGCTACCACCGCCATACACTTCGTGAAGACCCTGAGGGCTGTCGAGAGGCCAAAGGGGAGAATCGTAAACTGGTAGTGGTCCTGACCCACTAGGAAACGGAGGAAGCGCCTGTGACCCTCGAAAATGTGGATGTGAAAGTACACATCCTCGAGGTCCAGTGCTACAAACCAATCCCCCGGGTCTAGGGAGGGAATAATAGAGGCTAGGGACACCATGCGGAATTTGCAGCATACCAAGAACTGGTTGAGCTTCCGCAGATCGAGGATGGGCCGAAGCCCGCCCTTCGCCTTCGGGATGAGGAAATACCTGGAATAGAATCCCTTGCCCCGGAATTCCCAAGGTACTCTCTCCACGGCTCCCAGGGGGAGGAGGCGCTGTAACTCCTGATCTAGAAGAAGCGCATGTTCCAGGTCCTCCGCCGACTCCCTGGCCGGAGGGCAACTGGGAGGGGGCGAAAGAAACTGCAACCTGTACCCCAGGGATATAGTGTTGCGGACCCAGCGGTGCGTAGTAATACGGAACCATTGCAGACTGAAGGCAAGTAAACAATTGGCAAACCTGAACTTTATTAACTGGGGGGGGTTAACCTGGCAACAGGCCCGGCGACCCCCCGCAAGCAGTCAAAAACGCCGCTTCCCCGGTCTCCTGGCCTTAGAGGGCCCCGGAAGAGGGACCGAACAGGATTGGTGTTGTGACCGGTGCCTCTGCTCCCGCTGCTTCTTAGGCGGGGGCTCATATCTGCCCCGAGCCTGTGGAGCGGAGGTGTGAGGCCTGGGCTTGTCCTTGGCCGGCGGGACGTACAGGCCCAGCGTCTGCAGGGTGGTACGGGAGTCTTTCATCCCATGCAGACGGGTGTCTGTTTGATCAGCAAACAGGGCCCAACCGTCGAATGGAAGGTCCTGCATGATCGACTGAGACTCAGCAGATAGACCAGAGAGCGAAAGCCAGGACGCTCTTCTCATGGAGACCGCCGCGGCCATCGAACGGGCGGCCGTGTCCGCCGCATCGGAGGCCGCCTGGAGCGCTGCTTTAGCCGCCGCCATACCTTCATCAACCAGAGCCCGGAACTCCTTCCTGTCTTTCTCGTGGAGGGAGGGCTCAAACTTGGGAAAGGATCCTCGAAGGTTAAAATCATATCTGCTCAAGAGTGCCTGGTGGTTGGCCACTCTGAGCTGAAAACTCGCAGATGAATAAACCTTTCTTCCAAAGGAGTCCAGCCTGCGAGCATCTTTGTCCTTAGGGGTCGGAGCGGGTTGGCCGTGTCTCTCCCGGTGGTTAACGGACTCCACCACTAGAGAGTTTGGAGCTGGGTGAGAGTAGAGATACTCGTGCCCCTTTGTGGGCACAAAGTACTTCCGTTCAGCCTTTTTGGAAATAGGGCCGAGGGATGCAGGGGTCTGCCAGAGGCCAGTAGTGATACTGGCCACCCCTTGATGGAGCGAGAGGGCCACGCGCCCCGGCGTCGAGGAGGTAAGGACATTGAACAACGTGTCCGATGGTTCCTCCATCTCCTCAGCCTGGAGCTGGAGGTTTGATGCTACCCTCCTGAGAAGCTCCTGGTGGGCCTTGAAATCCTCTTGAGAGACCGGAGGAAGGGCAGCCACAGAGTCGTCCGGTGCCGAGGAGGTTGGTGCCGCGGTGTTGTCAGCTCCAGGCGGTACCGGTAGCTCGACATCCTGACCCTGGGCCCGAGTCAGTGCCGGAGGGTCGGTGCCCACTGCCTCATCACGGTGCCATCGGCTGGGCTTGGGACGCTCCCGCCACGGAGCGGGGTCCCGGTGGTGCCGGTGCCTGGGGCCACGGTGCCCACTGGCACCACTGTCCCTGCCAGGGAACGGCCTGGCCCTGGGACACAAGGGGGCCCGGAAGGGCCGGCTGGTCCTGCGGTACTGAACGGCTCGAGGATGGGCGGCTGCGTGCCGAGGCGGAGGTCCGGGACCAATGCACGGTGCCGTACGAATGGCTGGAGCAGTCCTGAACATGACGTCTCCTACCTATCCTCCTCCAGGAGCTGGAGTCGGGAGTGCTGTCTCTGTATTCCCTCCGGTGCCCAAGACTACAACGCCTCGGTGCCTGGGACTCCCGTGACAAACTCCGAGCATGGCGCCTTCCACGGCGGGTGTCGGAGTATGAACGTCGGCGCCGCCGCCGAGACCTGTCCCTGCGGGCAAGGCTCGAAGAGGAGCGGCGACGTCTTTTAGTGCCACCCCTACAGTCTCCCAGAGAGGAGGAGGTAAGCTCGCTCACAGACAACCCTGCTCGCGGTGTGGAGGCACGCCTTGGTCCGTGGCTCGGCCCTTTGACGTGGGATGACGAAGATGAGGTGCCGGGTGCTGGGTCGGCTCGACGCGCCGGTGCCAGGGCCAATGCCGACTCCATTAAGAGAGCTCGGAGTCGGCTCTCACGCTCCTTCTTTGTTCACAGCTTGAAGGAACAGCAAATCTTACACCTCTCACTAACGTGAGCCTCGCCCAGACATCGAAGACACTGGATGTGGGGATCGCTTCTGGGCATAGAGTTGCGACAATTGTCGCACAACTTGAAGCCTGGGCCACGGGGCATGCCCCGAGCCAGGCACCAACAAAAGAAAGTTCAGCAAAAAAGTTCTGTGAGACTGGACACCACTAAGGCTATAAACGCTGCAGCCAAGACTGGAGCACAAAGTTCCGACTACCTTCACTGGCGGCAAGAAGGAACTGAGGGTGGGGGGAGCACGCAGGCCCCTTTATGGCGCGATATGTTGGCGCCACTCCAGGGATCGCAGCGGTGCTCCCCCACTATGGATGCTGCTAAGGGAAAAACTTCCGGCACCGGTGCATGTGGCGAGCACGCACACCTACTGTGGAATACACAGCAGCAATCACTCGAAGAAGAATGAAAAGATACCTAGCTCGCATTAACATAGTTCTCTTTCAAACAGGAATATGTTAACACAAACTAGCTCTCTTTTAGTTTTTGTCAGCAGCATACACAGAGGGCAGTTAGACAGCAACACTTTGGTGCACTCTGCAATCCACACTCCTATTGCCTTAGACATGCAAAAGAGAACAAGCCCCATTAACAATACTTGTAAGAAGTTTGTTAACAATGACCTGCCATGTGACAGGCTTAACTGTTCCTTCAGAGACAACTGAGATTAATCAACTAATAATTAACATCCATACTCAATTGGAAGGCATATATATTTAGAGATATGTATTACAAAATATACATTGGAAAACCAAGTATCTTTATTCCTGTTAAGCAAGAACCTTTTCTTAATCTCATTTGCAGCTCAATAACTATCAATAGTAGATAAATCTAATACTAATCTAATACTACTAAGGGAGTCAAAAGGGCTTGTCTACATGAGAAAGTTGCACAAGCGTTAACTCTCCTTTCTCCAGTAGAAGCTGCCTTATATTAGTTTCATTTGCAGTTTATATTGAGACAATTAAAACAAATAAACATAATTATTCAGTGGGAGTTATATTGCCTAGGGAATTATACTGCCTAGGGAAGTAATGGAATCTCCTTCACTGGAGGTTTTCAAAAAGAGGCTGGATAGTCATCTGTCTTGGATGGTTAATCCTGCATCTTGGCAAGGGTTAGACTAGCTGACCCTTGCTAACCCTGTGGTTCTATGATACTGGTGTTAGGGCAATGCAGACCATTTCAATATAACAACAGTGATTCTATTAGTCCTCCCACTGCTATTCCCAGTGCATTGGTTCACGTCTGAAGTGATCTGTCTGGTTGCCTGTCCACACTCATCTGCTCCAGGTTGATACAGATTAGATATCCTCCTTCCATTTAAATACCACTTGCAAATAAAGACTTTTTGGCATCTGCGCCTTTTCTTTCCTTTTTTTTTTTTTTTTTTTAAGTACTTGGACCCTGAAACAACTGCCACCACTATGTTTTGTCCTTCCATGAGGTCATGTAAACAGATTTCTGGACTTCCTTGCCCTCTGAGGAGAGGAGCACAGACAGTCTCATCTCCTCAGTAGTCATCCGAATGTTAAATTTACCTGTGGCTATCTGAACAAATAAAGATGATGGGCTTCCAGTGACAGAGCAAAGCCAAAGAGCTGTGCAGAGCCATAAGAATACAAGGGAGAGCACCACCACCTCTAGCAACTTGCCTGTTCACATGCACCTCCAATTATTTTTGCCCAGGAGGCCACCACTAATCCCTGGTTTGTGAGGGATAGTCTGATCTGAGGCTGAAAGGCCAGCAGTACATATCTGAGTCAAATCACACCTCTTCTATGCGCCAGAGAACCAACTGGATAACCAAGAAGCAACAGAAAATGATGATGAGGGGACCTCATCCAGTAAGTTTTTGGTGTTATACTTAATCAATATGTCTTATTTATGCAGGTATGGAGGAGTTTGGGGAATTTTCTTCTATATTCTGATTGCATGCTGCATGCCTGTTTGCAGTCAGGTGGCTTTAACTATAGGAGAGGACACTAGTGTCCATCTCTGTGCAGCACCTTACATATCTGACAAGTCACCATTCTTCTTCCCTACCGTCTTTCCCCGAAAGTAAGACATCCCCCGAAAATAAGACCTACTTCCAGTTTTGCCTCTCGCTGTAATATAAGGCATCCCCCGAAAATAAGACCTCCCCGATAATAAGGCCACCCCAGAATATAAGGCCCCGAAGCTCCAGGAAAAATAAGACCTCCCCTGAAAATAAGACCTAGCGCATCTTTGGGAGCAAAAATTAATATAAGACACTGTCTTATTTTCGGGGAAACAGGGTACCACCTTTCTCTATTAAACTGAGCTCTAAAAACACCTGAATACCCAATACTCACCACATCCCACCACACATAGGTTGGTCTCAGCACCACCACCACATGGCCAGGCACAAAACAGATGTGCTAATGGCCAGAAATGGTAAGACAGCCACCACATCATATGAGAAACTTGTTTATTGATACAGAAAAAGTGGAAGTATATCATTGACAAAGGCATTTAGCTACAATTTGATCATTGCCCTGATATAACATTTCAAGCACTGCATTGCATTTATCACAGAAGAAAAGGTATCTGAGGTTATACAACTATCACTGCAATCATGTCAAACATTGGAATGGGGTACATAACAGTTTACACATGCACTGCATTGAAGGCTACAGACGGTACATATTTTACAACTGTGAAACATGCTATTTATTTTAAGGTGTACTTTTTGCACATCAGGTGGCATAATAGCAGCACATTTGGAACAGACAGTAGTCAAGAATGGTGCACAGGTTACAAGGCAAAGCAAGTTTCCTGGGGCCATATAACTGAGATTTCCTTCTATTCTAGCAATCTCTCTGGTGAAACCATCCTGGTAAACAACAGAGCTACATATCTCTGCATAGCTGGCCCCTCATCCTCTTAAACCTTAGGGTGAATATCCTCCAAAGCTGGGAAGCTCTGCTAACTTGCAATTGCAGTTACTAATGTTCCCTATGTGATCTATCAAGCCCCCTACCCCAAGCACCCATCAAAAAAGGAATTAGAAAAGATACACTACACCAAAGCATAGCATCCCATTTTTCTGAGAATTAATTAAAAAGCTGCTAACCATGACAGAGGTTCAAGACTGATAGGATATTTAGGAAAAGAAATTTTGAAAATGGGGGAAACTGGTGAAAAGAACATTTTTTTTCTGTTGCCATGGTGGCCACATTTGTCATTACAAGTTACACTAAGGCTCCTCTGTTTTATAGCACCTGCCTTTATATGCCTGCTACAGAGAGGGTTGCTATCTACTGCTGAACTCCTTGCCAATTTTGGCAGAAGAAAAAAAGAGTGAGGAGGAAATATTCAGTAAATTCATGTTTGGATCTCTGCAGTCTGCCAAGACGACAGATGAATGGAGAAAACTGTTCATTGCCCATAATAAACAGGAGAGAAGAAAAAAAAGACAGGGAGCAAAGATGGAAGCTGGCAAGGAAGTAAATAGAACAAACAGAAAAAAAGATAGGGAAATGAAGTAGAAGATACTGGATATGAAGAAGTGGCAGGCTACTTCGGTAAAGAATGCTGTAACTAATTTCTCTCCATCAAAACCAGGTACTGCATCCTGTGGAAACAAAGTATTGGGAGCCCAGTGTCACTCTCACAACCACAAGGGAGAGATTGTTCTCCCTCTTCCCCTCCTCCCCCTGCAATTCCATGCCCCAAGATAAAGAATACTTATGAACATGATAAATCCTTACAACGTACCTTGCCAGAGGAGCGCAAGACTGCCTCAGCACTTAGGTTGTGTTTGGGAGGATGACAAAGAGGGGGCTGCTTCTGTTTGTGTTTTTTTAGGCATGCCATATCTTGCTAAGGAAACTGTTTCTGGTTGTTTCAGGTCCTGGCTTTGACTTGCTGTGAATGTGGCCTGCATGTCCCTGCTAAACATACCATGTAGAGGAAGACACCTGGAGTGAGATGTGTCTGTTGGTGGAGTCCTTCAGGAAGCAGGTAAAAGAGCCGGAGGCAGCATAGCGTGCAGGAGCATGAGGACTTCATTGACAGGATGGAGGATGCTAGGTGACTAGAAAAGGCTACAGGGGCACCAGAGAATGAAGGAAAACCAGCTGCTCCGTAGGGAAGAGACTGGCTGCTGGCAGGCCTCCACCCTTCACCTAGGACTCTTTTCCCTCCAAGAACTTGTATGTTGTACTGGCAACAGGAGGAAAGGAGCACACCCCAATAGCTTATGAAGAGGAGCCATCTGCCCCCAATGCTGGGAGGCTCACAGCCATGACCCCCAAGAGGAGGCGGCGAAGGGTTGTGGTGGTTGGGGACTCCTTTCTGAGGGGTATGGGACATCCATGTGCTGACTTGACCTCATGTCCCGGGAGGTGTGCTGCTTGCCAGGAGCCTGCATCAGAGACACTACAGAAAGGTTGCCAATGCTCATCGATCCCTCTGACCCCTACCCCATTCTGCTCATCCATGTGGACACTATTGATACTGCCAGGTATGACTCTGAGCAGATCAGCAATGACTACAGGGCTCTGATAGTGAGAGTGAAGGAGTCAGGGATGCAGGTTGTGTTCTCGTTCATCTTTCTGGCTAACGGCCCAGGCAGGAACACGCACATGCTAGAGATTAATGCATGGCTGCTCAGATGATGTCAATGGGAGGACTTTGGCTTCCTCAACCATGTTCTGCTGTTCTGCTAGGAGGACTGCTGGGAAGAGCTGGGGTCCAACTGATCAAGATCATCATCTTTGGAAACCCACTCGCCAACCTAGTGAGGAGGGTGTTAAACAAGATTAAAGAGGGCAGATGACAAAAGCCCACAGGAAGGTATGTAAAAAGATGAGGTTATCAGAGGGCTAGATGTTGGGAGGGGGAAGGAGGAAATGGAAAATTATAATAAGGGTCATAGGAACAAGAGGGAAAACAGTGGGGGGAATCTACTCAACATCTTAGATATCTATTAACAAATGCAGGCAATATGGGAAATAAACAAAAAGAACTGGAAAAAACAGTTACTGTTCAATAACTGTTCTTTGAGATGTGTTGCATTTGTCTATTCCATTTTGTGTGTCTGTGCACCAGTCCACCGAGCACTTTTACCCATAGTAGCACCCGTTGGGATGGCACATGCGACCTCTGCATGCTTGTGCTACCAGTCTAAAGTATGAAGGGAAGCAGCTCCCCCAACCTTCATCAGTTCTTTCACAACAGAAGGCAGTATCTGGAGTGACTCCAAAGCAAAGGATAAAGTAGGTGGGTCATGGAATGGACATGTTCTTTGAGATACACTGCACAGCAATTGCTGAACAGGCACATAACAGTTTTTTGTCCTTCAAGTGCTTGCACGTGTCCATTCCACTTTATGTGACTCAGAAACAGTTCCAGATGGAGGAAGGTATCAGAGTCCACCTACATAAGCACTGCAGCGCTACTCTCCCATACTAAGTATCATCTCTAGAGGCCTGGGAGTGTGTGTAATGGGCAGTGAACATATGAACCAAAGACCAAGTGACAGCTGTGCAAATGTCAGTGATGGTATAATGACTCGGGAAAGCTGCTGGAGCTTGCAGTGGGTGTTAAAACTCTGGGGAAGAGGTACTGTAGCAATGCTATAGCACAAATGAATGCAGGAGGAGATCTAGGAAGATATCTTCTCAGAGGTAACAGGTTTTCTTCATTCTATCAGCAACACAGTCAAATAACTTGAGGATTATTCTAAACTCCTTAGTTCTCTTCAGGTAAAATACCAGTGCCCTGCAGACAACCAAAATATGAAGTTTCTTCTCAACTTTGTGAGAATGGGGTTTCAGAACAAAGTTTAGTTAAGTATACAGTCTCGGTCATATAAAATCTGAAACCATGTAAGAAAGAAATTTGGGGGGAGGACACAAGCCAACTTTGTCCATGCAAGAGACCGTACAAGCAGAGTCAGCCATCAAAGCCTGAAGCTCCATAATTCCGTAATAGCTACTAAGAATGCTACCTTCATTGAGAGATGAGACAAGAAGCACGTAGTCATAGGTTCACAAGGGAGTCCCATTAACACCAAGAGAACTAAATTTAGATCACAGAATGGCGTTGGATCGCTAATAGATGGGTAAAGTCTGTCCTAACCTTTCAGGAACCTAACAGTCATAGGGTTGGATAAAACCCATCTTCCATCTACAGGAGCATGGAAAAGACGGTTACTTACCTTCTGTAACTGTTGTTCTTCGAGATGTGTTGTTCACGTCCATTCCACATTAGGTGTACGCGCACCGCGTGCACGAATCGTCGGAAACTTTTTCCCTCAGCGGCTCCCGTCGGGCCCGCAGGGTCTCCCCTCCCGCCAGAGCGGCGCCCCGCCCTTGCGTATATATATCCCTGCCGGCCCGACCCTCCCTCAGTTCCTTCTTGCCGGTGACTCCGACAGAGGGGAAGGAGGGTGGGAAGTGGAACGGACGTGAACAACACATCTCGAAGAACAACAGTTACAGAAGGTAAGTAACCGTCTTTTCTTCTTCGAGTGCTTGTTCACGTCCATTCCACATTAGGTGACTCGCAAGCTTACCATTGGAGGAGGGTAGGAGTCAAGGAATAACTGATTGCAGCACCGCCCTGCCGACCACTGCGTCATCTCTGGTCTGATGGTGGACCGCGTAGTGGGCTGTGAAGGTATGCACTGACGACCAGGTGGCTGCCTTGCAGATCTCCTGGAGCGGGACCTGTGCCAAGAAGGCCGTCGAGGACGCCTGGGCTCTAGTGGAGTGAGCCCTGATCTGAGGAGCAGGCATGTTGGCGAGCTCGTAACACGTACGTATGCAAAGCACGATCCACGCCGACAGGCGTTGCGTAGAAATAGGCTGGCCCTTCATGCGTTCCGCAACGGCCACAAAGAGCTGAGACGATTTACGGAAAGGTCTGGTACGGTCCAGATAAAAAGCCAATGCCCGCCTAACATCCAGGGTATGTAGGCTGTGATGGCTTGGGTCCGTATGGGGCTTAGGGAAGAATACCGGTAAACAAATGTCCTGCCCCATGTGAAAATTCGTGACCACCTTTGGGAGGAATTTAGGGTGAGGCCTAAGCTGCACCTTATCTTTATAAAAGACGGTATAAGGGGGCTCCGAGGTGAGGGCCCTCAACTCCGACACCCTCCTAGCCGAGGAGATGGCCACGAGGAACGCGACCTTCCATGAAAGGTGCGTGAGGAAGCAAGAGGCCAGGGGTTCAAAGGGCGGCCCCATAAGCTTAGTGAGGACCAGATTGAGGTTCCACGGGGGTACAGGAGGGCGCGAGTAGGGGAACACCCGCTCCAGACCCTTGAGGAATCGGACTACCGTGGGGTTGGAGAACACGGATCTGCCCGATTCCCCAGGGTGGAACGCCGAAATGGCGGCCAGATGCACCTTAATAGAAGCGGGGGCGAGGCCTTGACGCTTGAGGTGCAGCAAGTAGTCCAGAATCAGTGGTATTGAGGCCTGTAAAGGCTGTGAGTGTTGAGGCTCACACCACAGGGAGAAGCGCTTCCACTTGGCCAGGTAGGCTGCCCTTGTGGAGGGTTTCCTACTACCAAGGAGGATTTGCTGGACCTCGTGGGAACATCTGTGCTCCACCTCACTTAGCCAGAGAGAAGCCATGCCGTGAGATGCAGCGACGGCAGGTTCGGGTGGAGTAGGCGACCCCGATCCTGAGTGATGAGGTTGTGATGGAGGGGAAGGGCTATCGGAGCGGTCACGGACAATTCCAACAGAGTTGTGAACCAGTGTTGGCGTGGCCACGCCGGGGCGATTAGAATGACTGTCGCCCTGTCCCTGCGGGTTTTTAGGAGGACCCTGTGAATGAGTGGGAACGGGGGGAAGGCGTACTTCAGGCTTCCGCCCCACGGGATTGCAAAGGCGTCCGCCATTAAGCCCGGACTGTGGCCCTGGAACGAGCAGAAATGCGGGCACTGGCTGTTGTCCTTGCTGGCAAACAGGTCCACCTGGGGAAACCCCCACCTCAGGAAAATAGAACGGAGGATGTCTCGTCTCAGCCTCCACTTGTGCCTGAGATAGGACCGGCTGAGACGGTCCGCTAGCCCGTTCTGGACCCTGGGGAGATACGCTGCCCGAAGTTGTACTGAATGGGCTATGCAGAAGTCCCAGAGGAGGAGAGCCTCGTGACAGAGGGGAGAGGACCGGGACCCGCTCTGCTTGTTTATGTAAAACATAGCGGTAGTGTTGTCTGTCAGAACTGACACGCTGTGTCCTCTTATGGTGGCGTGAAAGGTCTGGCAGGCGAGGCGAACCGCCCTCAGCTCCTTCAGGTTGATGTGGAGCAACCGTTCCTCCCTGGACCACAAGCCCTGAGTGCGCTGGTCCCCTAGGTGCGCCCCCCAACCCAGGTCCGACGCGTCTGTTACTAACATCAGACTCGGTTGTGGGGCGGCGAACGGGACCCCCGCGCAAACCTGCTGTTGATCGAGCCACCAACGGAGGGCATTCGACACCCGAGCCGGGATCGTGACGACCATGTCCAAGGGGTCCCTGCTGGGGCGATACACCTGAGCCAACCACAGCTGCAGCGGCCGGAGTCTGAGACGGGCGAGCCCGACTACGTGTGTGCATGCTGCCATGTGCCCCAAGAGTTGCAGGCAACATCTGGCCGTGGTCATAGGGAATCGCTGAATGGAGGTCACGGCCTCCTTGATAGCCAGGAATCACGATACGGGAAGACTCGCCCGTGCCGCCACCGAGTCCAGGACTGCCCCTATGAAGTCCAGCCTCTGTGTGGGGACTAGCGATGACTTGGGCACATTGACTAACAGACCTAGTTCCCGGAATAGTTGTAACGCCAGCGCCACATGGGCGCGGACCTCTGCCTCCGACCGGCCCGCCAGGAGCCAATCGTCCAGGTACCGGTAGACGCGCATCCGTCTTTTTCGAAGAAAGGCGGCTACCACAGACATGCATTTCGTGAAGACACGTGGGGCTGTTGCCAGGCCGAAGGGTAAGACTGCAAACTGGAAATGACGCTGCTGGATAGTGAAGCGCAGGAATCGCCGGTGGGCCGGGAGAATGGCGATGTGAAAGTAGGCGTCTTTCATATCGAGGGCAGCGTACCAATCCCCCGGATCCAGGGAAGGAATGATGGTACCAAGGGAGACCATACGGAAACGTGGTTTTTGCAAGTACTTGTTTAGCTTGCGAAGGTCCAGGATAGGACGGAGGCCCCCTTTCGCTTTGGGAATGAGGAAGTATCTGGAATAGAACCCTTTTCCTCTGAGGTCCAGAGGAACCTCTTCCACCGCCCCCACAGCGAGGAGGGTCTGTACCTCCTGCATGAGGAGTTGCTCGTGAGAGGGGTCCCTGAAGAGGGACGGGGGTGGTGGGTGGGAGGGAGGGGGCGAGGAGAACTGGAGAGCGTAACCTGACTCCACCGTGCGCAGGACCCAACGGTCTGATGTTATATGAGACCAGGCACGGAAAAAATGGAATAGGCGGTCCCTGAAACACAGGGGGGGATCCGGAAAAGAGATGAGTACGCTGTCCTCGATCGCAGCTTCAAAATCCCGGCTGCGGCTTGTTTTGGCCCTGGTTTTGGCCTTGGTTAGGCGTATCGTTGCGCCTACGCCTATTGTCCCTGCCCCGTCTACGGTATGGTTCCTGCCGAGGGCGAGGATGGTACTGCCTCTGTGGAGGTTGGGGCTTGAACGGCTTCCTTTGGGTCACAGGGGTGTGCATCCCCAAGAACTTAAGGGTAGCCCGAGAGTCCTTGAGGCTATGCAGCCTGGCGTCTGTCTGCTCTGAAAATAAGCCCGAACCCTCAAACGGCAGGTCCTGGAGGGTGTTTTGCACCTCCGGAGGAAGGCCAGAAGATTGCAACCATGCAGAGCGTCTCATCACCACACCTGACGCGATTGTTCTAGCGGCTGCGTCGGCAGAGTCAAGTGAGGCCTGTAAAGAGGTTTTGGCCACTGCCTTCCCCTCGTCCACTATGGCCGCAAACTCAGGTTGCGAGCCCTGAGGCAAGGCGTCCTTGAACTTGGACACTGATGCCCATGAGTTAAAGTTGTGCCTATTTAGGATTGCTTGCTGGTTTGCGATCCGCAACTGGAGGCCTCCGGACGAATAGACCTTCCTGCCAAATAGGTCTAGTCGTTTTGCTACCTTGGCCTTGGGTGCTGGGGCCTGCTGGCCATGCCTTTCCCGTTCGTTAACCGCCGAGACGACCAGCGAACATGGGGTCGGATGGGAGAAGAGAAAGTCAAACCCCTTGGACGGGGCAAAGTACTTTCTTTCTACGCCCTTTGCGGTTGGCGCAGAGGAGGCTGGCGTTTGCCATACGGTCTTATAGTTTGCCTGGACCGTTTTTATGAGCGGGAGTGCGATCCTGGAGGGACCCTCTGGGCTCAGAATGTCCACCATCGGGTCCTCCTGCTCAACCGTCTCCTCTGCTTGTAGTCCCAAGTTGAGGGCCACCCGGCGGAGCAGGTCCTGGTGCGCCCGGTGGTCAATAGGGGGAGGGCTGGACACTGTCGTGCCCGCCACGGCTTCGTCCGGTGAGGAGGAGGAGGTCATGGCCTTTTGAGCGTCCTCGTCCTCCTGTAGCTCCTCCTCCGCGGGGCGGTCCTCCGGAGTGCGCCCCCTGCCCTGAGTCAGGGACGGTGCCGGGCTCGGTGCCGAGTCCGCCCTCTCTGCGTCCGGTGGTCTGGAGACCGTGGCCTCCGCACGGGAGGTAGGGCGGCACCGTGGGGAGCGGGACCGGTCTCCTGAGGGGCCCGATCTCGAGGTTCTGGACGGAGGGCCTTGCTGATGATAGGCCCACGGAGTCCAGAACGGCCACTGTCCAGGATGGCTCCAATGCGGCTGCCAAGAGGCCTCGTGCTCTCTAGCAGCATGCCCTCTGCGGCCGTATCTGGAAAGACCCGAGCCCTCTTCCGATGCTAGGGACGGTGACCTAGAGGGCCACGGCGGTGCCGTGGGGCGGTGCCGGTCCGGTGTCGGGGAGCGGTGCCGTCGGGACCGGGACCGTGAGTAGCGGCGTGCCGATCTGGACCTGGAACGGTACCGTTGACCGCGGGACCAGGAGCGGCTGCGGGAGGATGGTCTTGGGAGCCTCGCCATCGAAGCGTCCCGGCGCCTGCTCGATCCGGGCTGCTGGGGCGGTGCCTCGCTCGCATCGGGGCCGGACTGTTTTGTGGTCCGTTGTGCGGCGGGAAGCCGGGAGTCCACCGAGGCGGAGCTCGACCGGGACCGGCGCCGTGAACGGTGCCGAGATGGCGACCGCGACGGGCGCATCAATCGCCTGTTTGCCCTTGGATGGCAATCGCGGCGGAATGTCTTTAGTGCGGAGTGTGCTTTCGGAGGACAATTCAATGAGGTCCTTTGCTGCCTCAAATGTGTCCGGGGTGGAGGGCTGTTCCAACAGTTCCTCCAGCCCTTCCTCCTCACTCGACGCGCTTGTCCCAGGGCTCGACGGGCCCTTCGGCGCCGGAGCCACTGGTACCGGGACCTGTATCGGGGCCGTCACGGCCTTGGCCGCACTTGCGGTCTTCGCCGGTGCTGCCTTCTTGTGTGGGGAGCGCCCCCGGGCCTTAGGCTGGCCCTTCGGCTTGGCCGGCGAAGAAGATCGATGCGGGCGTGTTCCCGCCTTGGCGGTACCGTGGGCTTAGCCTGCACCGCCGGCGTCGGGTCGCGGACCGATGCCGGGGCACTTCGCACCGAAGTGGACGGTGCCGCGGAAGAGGAGGGCTGTAACGCCGCCTCCATGAGGAGCTGTCTAAGGCGAAAGTCTCTCTCTTTTTTAGTTCTGGGCTTGAAGGCCTTACAAATTTTACAGCGCTCCTTCTGGTGTGCTTCCCCGAGGCAACGGAGACACGACTCATGCGGGTCGCTCACGGGCATAGGCCTGCGGCACGCGGCACACACCTTAAAGCCTTGGGCGTGCGGCATGCCCCGCCGCCCAGGGCCGGTGCCGGGGTTGACCAAATCCCTATCACAAAGAGATTTTGGTCCTTGGGAAGAACTAATCAACTACTTAACACTAAACGCTAACTATATTATGAACTGTTAACTATTGCTAATGGTTATGCTAAGGGACACTCTCAGGCGAGAGACAGAGTTGTTCCAACGTCGCCACGGGCGGTAAGAAGGAACTGAGGGAGGGTCGGGCTGGCAGGGATATATATACGCAAGGGCGGGGCGCCGCTCTGGCGGGAGGGGAGACCCTGCGGGCCCAACGGGAGCCGCTGAGGGAAAAAGTTTCCGACGATTCGTGCACGCGGCGCGCGTACACCTAATGTGGAATGGACGTGAACAAGCACTCGAAGAAGAATGCTGAGATGGCAACCAAGTGAACCCGCAGGGAACTGATCAAAAGGCCACTTTTTATTAGGTGAAGGAAATAATTCCAAATAAACTGAACAGAAGCCCCTGAAAGGGAGATATCCTTCTGCTGGGACCACACTGAAAACATCTTCCATTTCATGAGGTAAGTGTAGTTGGTGGAGGACTTTCTGCTATTCCAAAGGACATTCTGTACTGCAATAGAAAAGACAGTTACCCACCTTTCCGTAACTGTTGTTCTTTGAGATGTGTTGCTCATGTCCATTCCATTCTAGGGTTGTGTGCGCCCATGTGCGCGGTCATCAGAGATTTTTGCGTTTGCAGTATCCGTAGGCCTAGCCGTGGCTCCCCCTTGAGTGCCATGCTCATGCGCTGGTATATCAGGTGTCGCTGGCCCTACACCCTCTCGGTTCTTTCTTGCCGACAACTCCGACAGAGGGGCAGGAGGGTGGTAATGGAACGGATAGGAGCAACACATCTCAAAGAACAACAGTTACGAAAAGGTGGGTAACCGTCTTTTCTTCTTTGAGTGCTTGCTCATGTCAAATCGATTCTAGGTAACTCACAAGCAGTATCAATGGAGGTGGGCTCAGAGTTCACCGTCTTGCAGCTTGCAGCACTGCTCTGCCAAAGCCAGCGTCATCTCGAGCTTGCTGGGTCAGCGCATAATGAGACACTAACGTGTGGATGGACAACCAGGTAGCAGCCCGACAGATCTCTTTGGATCAGAGCCTGTGCCAGGAAGGTTGCCAATGATACCTGTGCCCTAGTCGAGTGTGCCGTCACGATCACTGGAGGAGGCACCTTAACCAGCTCATAACAGTAGCAGATGCAGGCTGTGATCCAGGACGAAATCCTCTGAGCAGACACTGGGCGACCTTTCATCCTGTCTGCCACTGCAACGAACAACTGCTATGACTTACAGAGCAGCTTTGTTCTATCTATGTAGAAGGCCAGCGCCCTCCTGATGTCGAGGGAGGAGAGGAGGGAAGAGGGAAACCTGCGTTCCTCATCTGATGCATGAGGCTTTGGAAAGAAGACCGGTAAGTATATGTCCTGGCCAGTATGAAACTGGGAAATGACCTTAGGCAGAAATGCCGTGTGTGGACGCAGCTGGACCTTGTCCTTGTAGAGGACCGTATAGGGCGGCTCCGAGGTGAGCGTTCTGATCTCAGACACCCTGCAGGCCAATGTTATCACGACCAGGAACGAAACTTTCCCGGAGAGAGCAGGAAGCCAGAGGCTCAAAGGGAGACCTCATGAGCCTTGGCAGCACAAGATTCAGGGGGGAGAGACCAGGTCCCAGATGTGCAGATAGAGGCGCTCCAGACCCTTTAAAAACCATACTGTCATATGATGGATGAAGATAGACCTGTCTTGGACTGGAGAATGGAATGCCAAAATGGCAGCCAGGTGGACCTTGATCAAAGAGAGGGACAAACCGTGGAGCTTGAGGTGCAGCAAATAATCCAAGATGTTCTGCAGCAGGGCCTGTTTGGCCCAGGTACGCCACTCTAAGGCCCAACACGTGAACCTTTTCTTCTTGGCCGGGTAGGTCGCCCTGATGGAGCGTTTCCTGCTGCCAGCAAGACCTGCTGAACACGGGTCGAGCATGCCCATTTGTCCACGCTTAGCCACGCAGTAGTCAAGCCATCTGGTGCAGCACTGCCAGGTTTGGGTGCAACAGGCTGCCATGGTTCTGGGACAGCAGATCCAGCTGAAGAAGCAGCTGTAGTGGGGCAACTGCCGAAAGGCTCAGCAACGTACCGAACCAGTGCTGGCGAGGCCATGTGGGGGGCTACCAGGATAATCTTTGCTCTGTCTTGCTTGACTTTCACAAGGACCCGGTGAATTAACAGCACATGGGTGCATGATCTTCTCATGGTTTGTTTAATTTTAATATCGTTATCAATAAAAAAAATCTTAAATTGTTGATTTGCAAACTTATAGGTAACTTTAATTAAATATATTTAAGTAGTTTAGGGGGGAAAACCCATATTTTTAAGTTAATCTCCCCACAGAAACTTCAAGGATTCACATTACACAATTATGCAAATGTTTCCTAAAAATTTATTCTTTAACAATCACTTCTGGAAGGTGGGCAGTCACAACCTCCTACTACATTAAATAAAGAGATAATACATAAATTGACACACAAGAGGTCCTGTCTACCCTAGGACACTGAAAACAGAGTTATTAAGAAGTTAATTATTACATTTAGCTCCTCAGCTCCCTATTCCCAAAATATAAGCATTAGGCTTCCCTGACCCTGGCACCCCAGATGGTAGTAACAATGATTAAATGGTTAATTGTGTCTGATCGCTCAAGTGAGCTGAAAGTCTCTCCGCCTCTTCTTACCAGTCATCACTGAGAGCCTCACCTTTGCTCTCATACAATAAGTACTGGTAACATGTGGCACTCAGAAGCCTCAAGTCATTTCATGAGACACTTCTACCTCCCCTTCAGTTATCCAAATGCACAGACATTGTAATGCTATTCAGAGTGAAGTTAAATAGTTTCTTTCTCCTGTCCAAATTTCCTATGCAAAGGTTCATAACACAGGGCAGTAGAAGGCTAGACTGCCTAAAATGACAGTTGGTACCTCAATGCCATTGATGTGCATATGTGACTGGGAGCAAAAGCATCTGCACTCTACAGCCATGCACACCTCCATCATGAACAGCTCCTCCCAGAGATTTTCCAACACCAAACTGGTTACCCACTGACTGGTCGGAACAGGAGGTGGCAAACTTCTAGATGTCAACTGCCATGTGTTCTCCACAGAGGGGGACTCCTTTCGGTTGTCTGGCACTGCAAGGGCCGCGTGAAGTCTGCACAGGCTTTCAGGAAAGTGGCTTTCCACATTCTTAAGTTCTGCAGTCACTGCTGGTCATCACAGGTCTGAATCACTATCCTGTTCCACAAGTCCATGCTCATTGGATGGGCCTAGAAGCAGCACTTCACTGAATTAAAATACTCAAAGAACAGGTCATACAGGAGCATCTGCTTACAATCCTACTTTGCTTCCTGGAATAGCTGCATAAACATCATACTGGCTATGGTCATCTGCAATGTGATTCAGGAATGTCTGGCAGAGTGAACTCCACTGCAACAGTATCATGCTATTCATATCAAGGATAGACTGGATCTCAGCATTCATCGGTATCTCTATATTAGCAGACAGCTGTATGTAAATGGAACAGACTAGCAAGAACCAGATAAGTTATGTGAAACAACAGGAGGACTCAAGGGAGTTTGATCTCAAAGTCCCACAGTTTCTCTGGGTTAGCATCCCACATTATCCAAAATAAGGATAGTCTAGTAGCAGCACTTAACACCTGGGATATCCACCCAAAGTGCAATGCTCTTCTACCAATAAAGCACTATGTTGTGTAAAACACAATGATGTACAAGCAAAGTAGTTTAAACCAGTTCACACACAGTTGTGTAGTTTCACAACCTCTTTCATTAGATTAAATGGATTTTAAGGCCAGAAGGAACCATCAGATCTTCTGTTCTCATGTATAACACAGGCCATGAAATTTCATCCAGTTACTCCTGTACTGAGTCCAATAACTTGTGTTTGACTAGAACAAACTCCAGAAAGACAGTCTGTTGTTGTTTTTTTTAAACGTCAAGCAATGGAGAATCTACCACTTCCTTTGGTCATTTGTTTCAATAGTTTATTACCTTCACTGTTAAAAATTTGTACCTTTTTTCTAATTTGAATTTGTCTGTCTAATTTGAATTTAACTTCCTGACATTGGTTTTTGTTCTGCCTTTCTTTGCTAAAGAGCCCTTTAGCACCTAGTATTTTTTCCCTGTGAACGTACTTATGCACCATAATCAAGTTATCTCACCATATCTTTTTGATATAGTAAACAGATTGAGATTCTTAAAACTCTCACTGTAAAGTATTTTTCCTTGTCATTTTTGTGACTCTTTTCCTGCACCCTCTTGTTTTTCAAACATCCTTTTAAAAACGTGGATACCAGAACTGTACACAGTATTCCTGTATCAGACTCACCAATGCTGTATACAAAGGAAAACTATCTCCTTACACCCTGTTTATACATAAAGAATTGCATTAGCCCTTTCTGCTGCAGCATCGCACTGGAAGTTCATGTTCAGTTACTTGTCCTCTATGTCCCCTAAATCCTTTTCAGTCACTGCTTTCAAGGACACAATACCCCATGCTGTAAGTATGGCCTGCATCTGTGTTCCCTCTAAGCTGTGTGGT